>NC_056749.1:347382414-347682414 GCF_019279795.1 Protopterus annectens
GTCAGATTCTTCACAGCTAGCTCAAAACCTTAAGCCTGGCTGCATGGCAAATCACCTAAGCATCCAGTCAGCTCCTCTTTCACAAGCAGTTATGGTTGTTATTCTGGAAGCTAGGAGGCCCAGCACCAGGAAGGCCTACTCGGACAAATGGAAAAGGTTTTGCGCCTGGAACCAAGCTAAAGGCCAAAACCCACTTCAGCCTCACATGCCTCAGATTCTACAGTATTTAACTGAGATGTTGCACAATGGACTTTCTTTTTCTTCCATTAAAATCCATGCATCAGCTATTTCAGCCCACTACAACACGGATCCACCCTTATTTTCGCATCCACTTCTAAGGCAGTTCCTCAGAGGGGCAAAAAACATTAGGCCCCCCAGGAGAGCACCTACACCAACATGGGACCTCAGTTTTGTTCTGGAAAAACTGCTACCTCCCTTTGAACCAGCTTTCTCTGCAGATCTGCAGTTTCTATCATGGAAGACTGCCCTGCTGCTAGCAATAACTTCAGCTAGAAGAGTCTCAGAGCTGCAGGCACTAATGGCAGTGGAACCTTCCTCATTTTCCATCAAGACAGAGTTTCTCTACGAACTAATCCTTCCTTCATGCCTAAGGTGGTTTCCAGTGTGGCTTTAAATCAAACCATCCACTTACCCACCTTCTTCCCAAATCCACAGAACAAAGGAGAAAGACTCCTGCATTCATTGGACATTCACAGGCAGCTTCGTTACTACTTGGATAAAACTAAGATTTTCAGAAAATCTGACCAGCTCTTTGTATCCTATGCTACAGCTTCACAAGGGAAGGCTATATCAAAACAAACCATTTCCAAATGGATAGGATATTGCATTCGTTTTTGTTATACCCATCATGGAAAACCAGTTCCTGCTACCATTAGGCCCCACTCTACCAGGGCAACAGCTACATCTACAGCCTTCCTCAGGGGGGTTCCAACCAAGGAGATTTTGGAAGCTGCAACTTGGAGTTCAGCACACACCTTTACCAAACACTATCACTTACCACTTTACTCTAAGACTAGGGCTGGCTTCGCCACTGCAGTTCTGCAGGGCCTTCTAGCCTCCTCTAACCCTCTTTAACTCCTCCACCCATCCTTAGCTGTGGGATTCTACCCAAGTGTGATGACTGCAGCAGGGTAACATGATGAACATAGTACAGTTTTGTACCTACCATAAATGTAGATGTTCGAGTGTTCACCCTGCTGCAGTCCAAGTTACCCTCCCTCCATCCCCACTGTTCTAACTGGCTAAATCTCTACAATACCTTCCTGATGTATTTGCTTATAGCTGGAGGGATTTTGTGTTTGTGCAAAAAAATTGCATAATTTGGTACTAATTACTGACCACCTTTTTGGGGGCACCTGACATCTGGGGCAAGAAAAACTGAAGAAAATGGCGTCGGATGCATTATATATACCCCTGGCACACTGACGTCAGGGAAGAAGCGACAGCAACCGACGCCGGACCAAGACTTTGGAATTCCAGCCGACTGCGGGACCGCCTGACGACAGGATAACCCAAGTGTGATGACTGCAGCAGGGTGAACACTCGAACATCTACATTTATGGTAGGTACAAAACTGTACTTTCTGGACATTGTAGATGATGTTTTTTCAGAGTCCGGCCTTTCTCCAGACTCTATACCCCTTGCACCTGACAGCCAGACAGATACTACAGGGTCCCAGATTCCCATAAATTTCTATATAAAAACCCTGCTGCAGACCCAGAAACCATATCTCAGGGTCCTAAGGGAGTCAAAGCTTCCACTGCTATAAACCCTGTCCCCTCTGATAGAGATTCAAGGGCACTGGACAGATGGGGGAAAAAGTTTACACTTCTGCTGCTTTGGCTGTAAGGGCCTTAAATTGTCAATTTCATATGCTTAAATATCAGCGATACCTAATGTCACTATTAAAACAGAAAATGTTGACTAACTCTGAATGTCCAGAGAACAAGGAAATGCAGGATTTATTGCATGCAGCTGAACAAGTAGGAAAACATACTTTACAATGTGGTTTTGATTCTTTGGAGGCCTCTTGTAGGGTCACTGTAACTGGTTCTGTGATTAGGAGGCATGCTTGGTTAAAGGAACAGAATCTGCCTGATCATGTTAAAGCAAAATTATTAGATGCTCCATTACAGCATGATACTTTGTTTGGTGTTAAGGCAGACGAGGTGTGGAAGAAAATGGAGGATAAAGCGAAATCTATGCAGACAGTTAAGGATTTCTTACAGGTACAGCCACCCAGATTTAGCAGGAACTGGCCTTCAAAAAATTGGTCCTTTCCAGTGTCAGACAGGCCACAAAGAGGCAGGTACAGATGCCCTAGAGGCAGATCCCAGCCCCAAGGCTCATACAGGCCTAAACAATTGGGTGCTTCTACCTCCAAAAGCGGAGAAGACAAATCTCAACCTTATAGGAAACAGTCCCAATGACTTTCCTCTACCAGTACCAAGCACTTACCTTTTGGAAGCTCCCTTAGGGGGAAAACTAGCACTTTTTTCACAAAACTGGCACATGATCACCCAGGACAAATGGGTCTTGAATATAGTGTCTCAGGGCTACAGGTTCCATTTTCACACCCTGCCAAAGGCAAGAGGCATGCCAGACCTGCCACACAATCAATGGGCAGAGGCACAAAAGCAAGTTTCATCCCTCATGGACATGGGGCCATTCAGCGAGTACCACTACAGGAGCAGGGACAAGGAATTTACTCAAAACTTTTCTTGGTACCCAGAAAGGACAAAGCCTGGAGACCAATACTGGACCTGTCTATTCTAAACACTTTTCTGGACATTCCAAAATTCAAAATATTGCCTCTGCAGCAGCTTCTGCCCATGCTAGGTAAGAAGGCTTGGCTTGTAACTTTGGACCTAAAAGAGGCATACCTGCATGTCCCAGTCAGACAGTCTTGCAGAAGATACCTCAGATTCATAGCTGGCTCAATGCACTACCAATTCTCTGCACTGCCCATTGGCTTATCTACTGCGCCCAGGGTCTTCACAAAATGCCTGCCACCAGTAATTGCTTTTTGCAGACAAAGAGGAATTCAAATATTTCCCTACTTGGACGACTGCCTTATTCAAGCAGAGAACAAGGACATTTTACTAAAACATCTGGCGTTTGTAAAAAGATTGCTAATTTGCCTAGGGTACACAGTAAATGAAAAGAAATCAAAACTAGTACCCTCTCAAGAGATAATATTGCTGGGTGCAAGCTTAAATACAACTGCCCAGATGGCTTATCTCACGCCAGACAAACAAAGGCAATTGACTTCTTACTTCGAAATGTTGGCAACAAAAACCCAGTTATCTGCAAGAAAAATTCTGCAGGCTTTGGGCTTCATGGCATCCTGCATTCTGTTAATTCCATATGCAAGACTGCATATGAGGAAACTACAATGGTATCTAAAAAGTGTTTCGACTCAACATTGCCACAGCCTGGAAAAATTAATTACACTCATTCCCTGCCTGCAACAAGAGTTTTGATGGTGGGCACAGGCTTGTCACCACAACAAGGGACAGCCTTTCACTTTACCCACTGCCAGGCAGACAATAACAACAGATGCATCAGATTATGCCTGGGGGGCCCACATGGCGGGAAAATGAGTTCAGGGCACATGGCCCACAAGCCAAATGCATCTTCATATCAATCTAAAAGAAATGCTGGCTGTTCAAAATGCACTGACAGCTTTCAAGGATCTGCTTCAACCAGGACAACTGCTGATAAAGATGGACAATATTACAGTCATGTGGTACATAAACCAGCAGAGAGGCACACATTCCTACAGCCTCTGCAGACAAGCCATGATTTTGTGGAACACAGCACTAACTTATCAAGTACACCTACAAGCACAATTCCTGCCAGGAAAAACAAATACTCTGGCAGATGAACTAATCAGAAACCTCATGGATCCTCACGAGTGGAAACTCGATACACAAATCTTCAGCATAATAACAAGGAAATGGGGATGCCCAGACATAGATCTATTTGCCTCCCCTCACAACTGCCAACTACAGAGATTCTGCACAAGAACGTATCACAAGCTAGCATGGAAAGTGGATGCTCTATCATTCAGCTGGAAAAACCTTACAGTATATGCCTTTCCCCCACTACCTCTCCTCCCCAAGGTACTCCTAAAGGTCAGACAAGAGAAGCCAAAAATGATCCTGATTGCCCCAGACTGGCCACGCCAGCACTGGTACCCAATCCAAAAGAGCTTGTCTCAAGGCCCAGCCTGGACATTGCCCCAAATTCCTCATTTACTGATCCAACAGAACAATCAGATACTGCACAGCAAGCTCAAAACCCTAAATCTGGCTGCATGGCGGATAATGTAACCATTCAGAACACACCTTTCTCCAAAGCAGTTATGGGTGTTATTTTGGAGGCCAGGAGACCCAGCACCAGAAAATCATATGCAGAAAAGTGGAAGAGATTCTGTGCTTGGAACCAGGCACAAGGAATTGACATGCTTTTACCAAATATTCCTCAGATTTTGCAATACCTAACTGAGATGTTGGACAAAGGCCTATCCTTTTCATCGATTAAAATTCATGCCTCTGCCATTTCAGCTCATTACAATACGGACCCACCTATTTTTTCACATCCACTACTAAGGCAGTACCTCAGAGGGGCCAAAAACATAAGCCTCCCAAGAAGAGCACCAATACCTGCATGGGACCTCAATTTTGTCTTGGAAAAACTCACACTGCCTCCTTTTGAGCCAGCCAATTCAGCTGAGATAAAATTCTTATCATGGGAAACAGCTCAGCTCTTAGCAATAACTTCAGCAAGAAGAGCCTCAGAGTTACAGGCACTAACGGCGGTTGAACCTTTTATAATTTTCCATCTGGACAGGGTTTCTCTGAGGACAAACCCAACTTTATGCCTAAGGTAGTGTCCAGTGTGGCTCTTAATCAAACAATTCATTTGCCTACCTTTTATCCAAACCCATAGAATAAAGGGGAGAGACTTCTACATTCTTTGGACATACACAGACTGCTACGCTTCTACTTGGACAAAACTAAAGCTTTCAGAAAATCTGAGCAACTCTTAGTGGCATATGCTGCAGGATCTCAAGGAAAATCTATCTCAAAACAGACCATTTCCAAATGGATAGCCAACTGCATTCATTTCTGCTATTCTCAACATGGCAAATCAGTGCCTAAGGGCATCAGGCCACACTCAACCAGAGCAGCAGCTACTTCAGCAGCCTTCCTCAGGGGACTACCAACTAAGGACATTTTGGAGGCTGCAACTTGGACTTCAGTGCACACTTTTACAAAGCACTACCACTTACCTCTTTACTCTAAATCCAGTGCAGGCTTCGCCACTGCAGTTCTGCAGGGCCTCATAGCCACTCCTAATTCTATTTAGGCCCAGCCACCCAACTTCAGCTTTGGGATTCAACCCAAATGTAATGACTGTAACAGTGAAACACGATGAACATAGTACAGTTGTGTACCTACCATGAATGTAGATGTCCGAGTGTATTCACTGTTGCAGTCCAGGTTACCCACCCACCATCTCCCTTTCTTTGCTGGGACTCATCTGTACTTCTCTATACTATACAACCTATGTGGTGTATTTGCTTGTAGATGAAGATTATGTTTTATTTTACTGCATGCTTTTTTATTGGCATAATTTTTTAGCCTACCCTTCTGGGGGCACCTGACATCTGAGGCAAGAAAAACTGAAGAAAATGGCGTCGGCTGCATCTTTTATACCCCTAGCGCACTGACGTCAGGGAAAAGGCAACAGCAACCAACGCCGGACCAGGACTTTGGAATTCAGACCGACTGCGGGTAGCCTGCCAGCAGGATATAACCCAAGTGTAATGACTGCAACAGTGAATACACTCGAACATCTACATATATGGTAGGTATACAACTGTACTTTCCACTCCCTCTAGCTAAACATAAACACTAAAGTTAAACTGAAATAAACATTTATGCCCCCCTGCACCCTCTACACCCAATGAAATTCAAATATACCTACTCTCTGAGGTCGCACTACAGTAGGGGAAAGGTACATTTCCTGATCCCCACTGTACCACAATCTCCTTACAAGATACCCACATCAGTAAAAAAACAAAATACACACCTCTGCCTTCTTAAAACACCTACACATTGCCAACACAAACACATCTACTCTTACTCAGTTATCCCGACACCGCAAAGAACATTCACACCAAAAGCTTTCAAAAAATAAATCCTACCATCAGAAATAAATCTACCTTATCTGTCTCTTCAAAAATAAAACTATACAAGCTAACAAACTCCAAGACACTGTCTGGTTCGAGTCTCAGCATGAGCGTCTTCTGCGTGGAGACATGCGTGAATGGGCATACCTTCGTTGAAGGTTGTGCGTCAGGGCTGGTAACTCTGCACATAAAAATCAACTACCAATCATTAGCGGACCGGAATTCCGCTGTGGCAACCCCTAACCGGGAAAAGCCGAAAGACACAAACAAACAAACAAGCTAACAAACTCCCTTCACTATTACACGTAACATCTGCCACGTCTCTTTACAACTATTTAATACTACTTAAAGACACACTCCACTGTTACAACTCAACAAAATATAAACATTACTGTATTCGGGGTTACAGGATTCAGTCAAATCATCTTTAGTATTTTCATCTTTTGATGTTGTGGTCTTGACATTTTAACACTCTGTCTTCTGGCAACTTGATGTAATGAAGTAGATCCACATAAGTAGATATATATATATATATATATATATATATATATATATATATATATATATATATATATATATATATATGCATACACGCACACATATATGTATATATATATATATATATATATATATATATGTGTGTGTGCACATATATCTATGACCTTAGTTCATAAAGTTATTAATACATTTTATTCAATGTTTATGCTCATCAGTACATTAAGGTATCAGTAGAGTTAACCTAACTGTTAAGTTTTATTTATCAATCAAGTAAAATAAAAGTTACCTTAACCACAAACCTTTTATAGCCGTTACCTGCTCATCCTATCTATATATGTATTTATATATATAATGTATATAATGTATATACGTGTGTGTGTGTGTATATGTATATACAGTGGATATAAAAAGTGTACACACCTGTATTAAATTGCCAGTTTTTTTATATAAAAAAATGAGACCACAATAAATAATTTCAAAACTTTTCCCACCTTTAATGTGACCTATAACCTGTACAACTCAATTGAAAAACAAACACATTTTTTAGGGGAAAAAATATAAAAAAATAAAAAATCTTTAAAATAAACTGGTTGCATAAGTGTGTACACCCTTAAATTAATACTTTGATGAAGAACTGTTTGATTTAATTACAGCATTCAGTCTTCTTTGGTAGGAGTCTGTCATCATGGCACATCTTGTCTTGGCAATATTTGCCCACTCTTCCTTGTAAAAGCGCTTCAAATCTGTCAGATTGAGAGGGCATCTCTTGTGCACAGCCCTCTTCAGGTCACCCTACAATTTTCTATTGGATTTAGGTCTGGTCTCTGGCTGGGCCATTCCAAAACTTAAATTTTCTTCTGGTGAAGCCATTCTTTTGTTGATTTGGATGTATGTTTGGGGTCATTGTCGTGTTGAAAGATGAAATTCCTCTTTATCTTCAGCTTTCTAGCAGATGCCTGAAGGTTTTGGGCCAAAAGTGACTGGTATTTTGAACTGTTAATAATTCCCTCCACCTTGACTAAAGCCACAGTCCCAGCTGAAGAAAAGCAACCCCAAAGCATGATAATGCCACCACCATGCTTCACCATGAGGTTGGAATTATTTTGGTGATGCAAACTGTTGTTTTTGTGCCAAACGTACCTTTTGGAATTGTAGCGAAAAAGTTCAACCTTTTGTCTCCTCAGACCATAACACATTTTGCCACATGCTTTTGGGAGACTTGATGCATTGTTTTGCAAATTTTATCCAGGCCTGGATGTTTTTCTGTGTAAGAAAAGGCTTCCGTCTTGCAACCCTACCCCATAGCCCAGACATATGGAAAATATGGGAGATTGTTGTCACATGTAGTACACAACCAGTACTTGCCAGAAATTCCTGCAGCTCCTTCAGTGTTGCTGTAGGTCTCTTGGCAGCCTCCCTGACCAGTTTTCGTCTGGCCTTATATCAATTTTGGAGGGACGTCATGATGTTCTCCGTGTTTCACTGTTGCAGTCATCACATTTGAGTTATCTGCTTGCAGTAGCCCTCAATCGGCCTGATTATCAAAGTCTTGGGTTCTGCATCAATTGCTGTCTCGTCTTCCATGTCGTCAGGTAGTCAGAGGTCTAAAGCATGCAGCCGACGCCATTTCATCAGTCTTTCTTGCCGTGCGGTGCCTGAAGCAGAAGCAGTTCGCAAGTGTTGGTCTGCTGACTCCTGAAATTTTCGTTTTCAAGTTTCAGAACCGAAGTCTTCAACTAAGCTAAGTACCCCATTGGGGAACCATTTTCTTGCTCTAAACCAATGTCAGTAAAAGTTAACAGTTGTATTTGTTGTGGAAAACAAATACCTCATAAAGATTTTAATTCGTACTGAATTCCTT
Organism: Protopterus annectens; assembly: GCF_019279795.1. Taxonomy (NCBI): domain Eukaryota; kingdom Metazoa; phylum Chordata; order Ceratodontiformes; family Protopteridae; genus Protopterus; species Protopterus annectens. The sequence goes on from NC_056749.1 coordinate 347,390,994, forward strand.
GCTTAGGCCCAGACCATGACGTATCTTGCTGTCGGTTTCGTGCCTTATTCAAATCTTGAACTGTTCATCATTGGTTCATTTACGCTGCTAAGTTTTTGGGTACTCAGTTCAGTTATCCAGAAATGGCTTCGATAAGCCACCTGACTACCGACATTCCAAAAAAATGCAAAGATAAAGACAGAGACAGACAACATAGATACAAAGCTGCCAATACCACTTCTCCTAAGCTAGTCGCCAGTTCGCCGGTACTCAGTGAGGCACTTTTGCAGCCCCTGATACCAGCTACTTCAGATTCGCAGGCCTCTACTGAGACCTATTCAGAGTCCGGTATGCAGCAAGATGCTTCAGCTGTGGAACCTGCGGATGTCTGTACTTTGGATGGGTCCGAAGCCACTGTGCAGGCACCGGCTTCTGAGGGTGTTTTCAGGCCTACTGACTTGCATATTAAACCGACGCCATCTTCTTCTTCAAGGCCTAAAACTTGATCCATGACTAGAAAACCGATGTCTAGACCACATGGTCAGGCCCTCATGCCTAAAAAACAAATTATATGAATGGTTGAAGACCTTATTACTCTAATCAGGGGAAGCCACCCTTCCCCCTCTAAGAGACCTAGGACTGATTTCCCTTTTGATTCTTCTGATCAGGACTCTGAAATTTCTGTTTCCACTGATGACTAGGATTTACCCTTATCTACCTATGAGGATTCTGATTCAGTGGACTCCATTCCTTCTGCTTCCCCTCCAGAGGATTTCTCTTTTGGTGAAACCTTGCATACTCTTAGGGAGCATTTTCACTGGGAAAGCCAGGATTACTCTAACTCCAAAAAGAGGCTTAAGGATTTCTTACTCCTGCCCCAACACAGGCCTTTAGCTATACCTCCTGTACTGGACATTGCTGATGATGCCTTCTCGGAATCTAGCCTGGTCCCTGACTGTTTACCTCCTGCTCCCAGAAAACCTGATATGACTGATAGGTATTACAGAGTACCTGACTCTCACACGTTCCTTTTTAAAAATTCTACTGCAGATCCTGCGACCATTTCACAGGGACCCAAGGGCATTAAGGCCACTACTGCCAAAAATCCTAACCCCTCTGATAGAGATTCCAGGGCGCTGGATAGATGGGGTAAGAAGGTATACACTTTTGCAACCTTGGCCATTAGGGCCTTAAACTGCCAGTTTCATATGTTTTAGGGCCTTAAACTACCAGTTTCACATGTTAAAGTATCAGCAGCATATTACTGGATTGCTTAAACAGAAAATGATGTTGATTCCTGATTGTGCTGAAAATAAAGATTTACAGGATTTAATGCATTCTGCTGAACAAGTTGGAAAACATACTTTGCAGTGTGGATTTGATTCATTCGAGGCATCTTGCAGGGCTGCTGTCACTGGGTCTGTACTTTGTAGGCATGCTTGGCTTAAGGAGCACTCTTTGCCAGATCATGTTAAGGCTAAATTGCTGGATGCTCCCTTAAACCAAGACCGCCTGTTTGGCAGCAAAGCCGAAGAAGTACTTAAAAAGATGGAGGAAAATGCTAAATCTATGCAAACTGTTAAATATATCCTGCAAGTACAGCCTCCCATATTTAGTAGGGATTGGCCCTCTAAGAACTGGTCCTTTCCTGTCTCTTCCAGGCCTTCTCAGTCCAAACCCATAACCAACAGAACACCCAGGCTGCAGTACCAAGGGACTCACAGGACTAAGCAGTAGGAGGTTCCCACTTCCAAAGCAGAAAATAGTAATACTCCCCACTGTGGTAAACTGTCTCAATGACTTAACTTTAAACCTTCCAAGCCCTTTTCAACTGACTGTTCCTTTAGGGGGCAAGATTGCCCTGCAGGTAAAAAACTGGGAACTCATTACCCAGGACAAATGGGTTTTAAATATAGTTTCCCAAGGATACAGATTCCACTTCCACTCCTTACCAACCCCAAACAGTTGGCCAAATCTACCCCCAAATCAGTGGGCAGAGGCTCAGAAGCAAGTTCTCTCTCTTTTAAGCATCAGGGCTATTCAGCCAGTCCCATAAGAAGAATGGGGACAAGGTTTCTACTCAAGACTTTTTCTGGTTTTCAGAAAAGACATTTCCTGGTGTCCTATCCTGGACCTGTCTGTCCTAAACATATTTTTGCTAATCCCAAAATTCAAGATGCTAACTCTTCATCTGCTTCCTGGTTGGCAACACTGGATTTAAAGGAAGCCTACCTGCACATCCCAATAAGGGAATCTTGCAGAAGATACCTACGCTTTAAAGCAGGCTACATGCACTATCAGTTCTTTGCACTGCCCTTTGGCTTATCTACTGCGCCCAGGGTATTCACAAAGTGCCCAGTTCCAGTCATTGCCTTTTACAGGCAAAGAAATATTCAAATATACCCATACCTGGACAATTGACTAATTCAGGCAGAAAGCCAGGACATACTGTTGACTCATCTGGCATTTGTACAGAAATTGCTAACTTCTCTGGGGTACACCATAAACAAAAAGAAATCATATCTTGCACCCTGCCAACAAATTGTATTCCTGGGAGCAACCTTGAATACATCTTCCCAGATGGCCTACCTCATGCCAGAGAAACAAGTTCATTTGACAGCCTACTTCAAACTACTGGCCACAAAGATCCAGCTATCTGCAAGAAAAATACTGCAAGCACTGGGGTTAATGGCCTCTTGCATTCTACTAATTCCATATGCAAGATTGCATATGAGGAAACTACAATGGTATCTAAAAAGCCTATGGTGTCAACATTCTCAGGATCTAGAATCAATGATTCCTATCATACCTTGTCTACAGATAGAGTTCCTTTGGTGGGCAGGGGCCTGCTACCACAACAAGGGACTTCCATTCACTCTACCCCCTGGCACTCAAACCCTAACAACAGATGCATCAGACTATGCATGGGGGGCTCACTTGGCAGGGAAGTGCATTCAGGGCAAATAGAACCCAAGTCAAATGCACCTGCATATCAATCAAAAAGAAATGTTAGCTGTACAGAATGCTCCGACAGCCTTCAAGGACCACATTCTTCCTGGACAATTATTGGTAAAGACGGACAACACCACTGTTATGTGGTACATAAACAAGCAGGGAGCAACCCACTCATACCCTCTCTGCAGACTATCCATGGGTCTGTGGAACACAGCCTTGAGCTACCAAGTGCACCTACAGGCTCAGTTCCTGCCAGGAAAGCTAAATACACTGGCCGATGACCTAAGCAGAAATCTCATGGACCCACAACAGTGGAAACTGGAACCAAAGATATTCAACATGCTGGGAAACAAATGGGGGAACCCAGAGATAGACCTGTTTGTCTCCCCCTAGAACTACCAATTGGACAAATTTTGCACATGGACTCCCCACAAACAAGCTTGGAAAGTGGAGGCCCTGTCCTTCACCTGGAAAAACCTATCAGTTTATGCCTTTCCCCCTCTGCCTCTCCTCTCCAAGGTACTACTAAAGATCAAACAGGACAAACCAAGGACAATACTGATTGCACCAGACTGGCCACGCCAACACTGGTACCCCCTCTTGCACAGTGTGTCACTGCTGGCACCATGGCACTTGCCTCAGACCCCTACCCTGCTGTCCCAGCAGGAGGGCCAGATTCTGCACCCACAGCTTCAAACCTTGAACCTGGCAGCCTGGCTTATTACCTTATCTCTTCATTACCATACCTCAGTAAACAAGTGATGGCTGTCATTCTGGAGGCAAGGAGGCCTAGTACTAGAAAATCCTATGCTAAAAAATGTAAAAGATTCTGTTCCTGGAGCCAAACTCAGGGGATGGGCACAGCAGCACCCAGTTTACCTCAGATTCTTCAATACTTAACTGAGATGCTTCACAAGGGCTTTTCCTTTTCCTCCATCAAAATTCATGCCTCAGCCATTTCAGCTCATTACAATACAGAACCACCCCTCTTCTCGCATCCACTGTTGAAGCAGTTCCTCAGAGGGGCCAAAAACTTAAGACCACCCAGGAGAGCCCCTACTCCATCCTGGGATCTCAACTTTGTATTGGAAAAATTCACTCTACCTCCATTTGAGCCAGCTGAAAATGCAGAGTTGAAATTACTTTCTTGGAAAACAGCCTTCCTTCTAGCCATCACTTCAGCAAGAAGAGTGTCTAAATTACAGGCCCTCATGGCAGTGGAGCCTTTCATCATCTTTCATGCGGACAGGGTGTCACTCAGGACCAATCCCTCCTTCATGCCCAAGTTGGTATCTAGTGTGGCCCATAATCAGTCCATTCATTTGCCAACCTTCTTTTCTAATCTACAGAACAAGGGGGAATGAATACTGCACTCATTGGAAGCGCACAAACAACTTAGATTTTATTTGGACAGGATTAAGCTTCTCTGGAAATCTGAGCAGCTGCTGGTTGTATTTGCTGCAGGGGCAGAGGGGAAGGCCATTTCAAAGCAAACCATTTCTAAGTGGATAGGCCACTGCATTCATTTCAGCTGTAAGAACCATGGAAAACCTACCCTCCAGGGGATTAGACCACATTCATCCAGGGCTGCATCTACCTCTACAGCCTTTCTCAGAGGTATCCCTACCAGGGACATCCTAGAAGCTGCTACCTGGAGTTCAGTACATACCTTCACCAAGTATTACCACTTGCCATTTCTTCTAAATCCCGAGCTGATTTTGCCACTGCAGTCTTGCAGGGCCTTATAGCTGGTCCTAATGCTATCTAATTACCTCCTCCCATCTTTAGCTTTGGGAATCTACCCAAATGTGATGACTGCAACAGTGAAACACGAAGAACATAGCACAGTTTTGTACACTTACCTTAAATGTAGATGTTCGAGTGTATTCACTGTTGCAGTCCTGGTTACCCTCCCTCCAGCCCCTTGACTACTGTTGACTATACCTCTATTCTTGTTTACTATGCTTAAAGCTTTTTGGTGTATTTGCTTTTTTGTTGGAGGTGTAACCTTGTATATAATTGCTTCCCATTATGGGGGCACCTGACATCTGGGGCAAGAAAAACTGATGTAATGGCGTCGGCTGCATGCTTTATACCCCTGACTACCTGACACCATGGAAGATGAGACCGCATTCGATGCAGGACCCAAGACTTTGATAATCAGGCCGACTGAGGACTACTGCAAGCAGATAACCCAAACGTGATGACTGCAACAGTGAATACATTTGAACATTTACTTTTATGGTAAGTGTACACAACTGTACTTTCTTTGCAATGTTGCTGCTGTTCCATATTTTCTCCACTTTTTGATGACTGTCTTCACTGTGTTCTATGGTATATACAATGCTGTGGAAATTTTTTTGTACCCTTCTACTGACTGATACCTTTCAACAATGAGATCCTTTTGATGATTTGTAAGTTCTCTGCGAACCATGGCTTTTGCTGTAGCAGGCAACTGAGTAAATGTCAGGAAAATCCTACTAGGACAGCTGAACGTTATTTGGGGTTAATCAGAGTCTCTTTAATTGATGGCAGGTGCGTACCCAAGAAGACTGAATGATGTAATTAAATCAAAAGGTGCTTCAACAAAGTATTAGTTTAAGGTTGTGCACACTTATGCAACCAGCTTATTGTACATTTTTTTTTGTATATTTATTCCCCTAAAAGATGTTTGTTTTTCAATTGAATTGTACAGGGTGAAGGTCACATTAAAGGTGGGAAAAGTTTTAAAATGATTTATTGTGGTTTCATTCTTTATATCACAAAAACCTGGCATTTTAACATGGGTGTGTACACTTTTTATATCCACTGTATATTTGTATGCTTAAGAGTGTGTGTGTGCGTGTGTGTGTGTTTTTATATATATATATATATATATATATATATACACATACATACATACATGTATATACATATATATATATATATATATATATATATATATATATAGACATACACACACGTGTGGTGGCTTGCAACCTCCTCACACCATACCATATGGAATTTTACTCATATGGCATGGCGTTTTCCACCTTTCATAACTTCGCTTTTAATGCATTAACCACATGTATTACAAATATTTGACAGGCCACACCAATATTTGACAGGCCACACCAAGGCTATATTTATAAATAAAATGAAGTCATTACTGAATAAAACCTGTCACATCAGTGTACTAGCTTGATAACTTTATAATGCTTTTAGATTAATTCTGAAACTTAATTGACAGAAGTTACTTAGTTTGCTAAAGTTCCTTGCTTGTGTCTCTTGTCTTTAGGCTATCTTTTTTTCAGGCCTTTAGCATTTCTGATGCTCCAGCCCCCGGCTGAGTGTTCCCTGTTTCTGTGTCTGTGAAGTTCCTTTCTTGGACGGGCACATGCCTGTGTACAGAGCCAGAGTTGGATTATCTGGCAACCAGAACAGTTGCTCTTCATATTTCACTGTTGTAGTCATCACACTTGGGTTATCTGCCTGCAGGTAGCCCTCAGTCAGCCCGAATACCAGAGTCTTGGGATTTCTGCACTGGATGCTGTCGCCTCTTCCATGATTTCAGGTTGTCAGGGGTATAAAACATTTATGATAAGTGTACACAATTGTACTTTCTCTAGACTGACACTCCCTCAACTCATAGTTGAGGTGCAAAAAAGTATCCGAAACTGTAGCAAGCTGCTTCCCACAAATGTAACAAGCAACTTACTACACTTATCTCTTCAGGTAAATTGCAGCAGCACTTCAGAAAATGACCAAAAATGCAGCATCATTATTCTGTTAGGCAGCAGAAAAATCCTTGCACCTTTTTAAATCAATACTGGTACTGCACTCCCACACCATCAGCACCTACTGATTATGCACACCACACTCTTCACATAGTCCCACTAAACCTACACCACCAAAATCCACACATAGAAACACAAAAACATTCACGGAGGCTCTCATTAATAATCTGCTGAAGCAACCTCCACCCCCCCAACATAACCCAAATGACACAAAGCCCACAGACTCAGTGTGGCACTCAACCATAGCCCATACCCAACACACTAGTCATAGGTGACTCTATAGTCATTCACACTGATGTCCCACTCACCAGGCTAAAGAAGGAGAAGGTTACTGTCAGCTGCATGTCGAGTGCCAAGATCTGCCACATAACCCACGCACTCAGGTCACTCCACAACAAGTACAAATATGACTCTGTCATTGTCCATGTTGGTGTGAATAGGTTCATAGGTTGGTACTAGGCTATTGGCCCTAGGGCCTATACAAGCCTAGCCATAACAATTCCCTGGCTATTTCTTCCCACACTATTTACTTTCCTGTACCCCTGTCTAGCAGGGCGACTGACATGATCCCCGGGGTGAATTTCCTTTCTCCCATCCAATCATCAAGGATCCTTTTGAAGAGGGCCAAAGAGGCACTCTGCTTGACATGTATGGGCAGTCTATTCCAGAGTCTGGAGAGTCTCTGGGTCAGGAACCTGTCCCTCCAGCATGTTTTGTTTATTGTGATGACAAGATTTAGATCCCTGGAGCATGTGGCTCTGAGGGATTGGGATTTCTTTAAGTGTAGCATGTCCAACAGTTCTGGGTTTGACATGGCCTTGTATGTTAAGCAGAGATCGCCTTGGAGTAGACAATATGCAACAGAGTATATCTGGAGTTTTTTAAGGTGGTCAGCATAGGGCATCTGCCTTAGGCCTGTGATTCTTTTAGTGAGGTATTTCTGTGGCCTTTCCACTTGTTGCAGATGTCTGGAGAGGTACATACCAAATGGGGCGTTGTATTCTATAATGGGTCTAATGAGGGATGAGTGCAGTGGGACAATGACCTCCTTTTTTCCAGATGAAAAGCCCTTAGTGATGAGGTGTGCCACATAGAAGGATTTCCTGACTGTTGTGGCGATGTGGTTATTGAAGGTGAGACCACTGTCCACCTGCGTCCCTAAGTCTGTTATCAAATTTTCGGTGTTTAGTGAATTGCCACCTATGTGATAATTCACGGGTACATGTTTTTTCCCAAAGGGGATAACTATACATTTCTTGGCATTGAGCTTGAGCCCATGGCTCTGGCACCAAGCATCTGTTTCTGTTTATGAGGGATCTCAGCTTCTTACTTAGGCTGGTAAGGGAGTTTTTTTGCATCCTGGGATTTTCCTCTTTTCTGCAACAGTTTTTTCCTTTTGTTGTAAAGTTTGTTTACAGCAGGGGACCACCAGATTGGCTTCCTTTTTTTGGAGGAGAGGATCTTGGTTTTATTTGGGATGGCACGATTCATGCATGTGTGGATGTGCTTGTACAGTGCCTTAGTGTAGGACTCAGCAGTCGAACTTTCAGTTCCCGTCTGCATGGGTGTCATGAAGTTTGTAACTTCTGACTTGAGTAGCATGAAGTTGGCCTTGGAGAAGTTTACTATGGAAGTGTCCTTACTTGGGGGTGGGATGTGGATGTTAAGGGTGATTAGCTTATGGTCAGACCTGACCAATGAGGGGGGTGACCATAGGTGTGGAGCATCGATTTCCCATGTTGGTAATGACCAGGTCTAGGATATTGGAGACCCTGGTGGGACTATGGATTAGTTGATCCAGGGCATTGGAATTTATGAATTCCAAGAACCGTTGGGCAGAGGTGTTGGTGCATGAGTAGTTTTCCAAGTTAATGGCAGGGTACTTGAAATCACCCAGTATTAGGGTGTTTGGTTGTATACTAATTTTTTCCAGTATGTTTAGAAAGGTGTAGTGAGAATCTTGGGGCATGGTGGGTGATCTTTAGCAAGCTACAATTTGGATTGCAGTCTTACCTAGTGTTAGCTGCACCTGGAGTATTTCAGATGCATTGTGTTTGGCAACTAACCTGGTGTTGTGAATATCCTTGGTGAATATGGACACTCCTCCACCTTTAATGTTTTGAATCCTGTTTGGTAGCCGAAAAGTGTGGTAAGAGTTGTAGCCTGGTATTGCAGGAGTGCTCTCTGGAGCCTTGAACCAGGTCTCAGTTACTGCACAGATATCGATGTTCTCCAATTTTAGGAGTGCCTCGAGAGAGTGCATTTTGAAGTTTAGACTTCTAGCATTGAGTAGCATTACCTTCAGATTTTGCATGCTTGTACCTGTTACGGTGGTGGTTTTGTCCTTTGAACTTTGCCTAAAAAAGGCACTATAGGGGTGGCAAGAGCCTTAGCCAGTAACCTGAATCCCAGGGGCGACAAGCGCAGACCATCTCTGGCAAAGCATTGTGGTCTGTCGATCATGTCGTCCCTGGCAGACAGATAAAGGATCCCCTTTGAATGACACCAGAAGCTTAGCCAATTGTTGAAGTCAGTCATTTTGTCCTTATATTGTGGTATCATTCTGGGCGAAGGCAGGATGCTACTTAGGGCTAGGGTCATACCGGCCTGGGCCACATGATCCGAGAGCTCTTCCATGTCTCTCTTCATGTAGTCCAGGGAGGTACGTCTCAAGTCATTCACTCCAACATGGACAATGACAGAGTCATATTTGTACTTGTTGTGGAGTGACTTGAGTGCAGGAGTTATGTGGCGGATCCTAGCACCTGAGAAGCAGCTCAATGTAATTTTCTCCTTGTTCAGCCTGGTGAGTGGGACATCAGTGTGCCTGACTATAGAGTCACCTATGACTAAAGTGTTAGGTACGTTGTCTTGCCTTAGGGGCTGTTGCTAGGTGGCTCACTGGTGTTGTGAGGTATGTGACACTTGGGTTGTGATTTGTGTTTGTTTGCGTTTCAGCTTCAGAGGTCCTTGTTGCTTGGGCAGGTAACAGTTAAGGGCCTCTGCATATGTGGATTTAGTGTTGCTATATGTGGGTGTTGGTGGTGTGAGTTTAGAAGGGCTGTATGTTGCTTGAGGTGTAGTGCAGGTGTTAACCTTCTCCTCTTGACTATCTAGCACAATCTTGGGTGGAGAGAGCGTTGCTTCCAGTTTGGCTATGTAAGTGCATCTCTCACAGGTTGTAGTGTTGGGTGGTAGGAGGAGAGGGTTGTCTGTGTACATGAGGCAATTTCTGTATTGTCCCAGTATGCCCAGATTCACCAGGTGGACAGGAGAAATCAACGGAAGCTGTCCCTTGGACATGCCTGGTTTGGTGCTTTTTTTTTTTTTTTTTAAAGTACAGGAGCTATTTTCCCTTACCTTAGCAAGGTACTTTGCAATTATAGGCTGTTTAGTGCCTATGATTAATTTATCCTTATTAATAAGGAGAGTTGAGTGCTTGTATCAGTTTAAGGATTCCTAGTGCTTTCCAGCAGGTATTAGAGCAAGTGCTAGTCACAGGGATGCTTAAAGGTAAGTTGAAAAAAATGGTTTATCCTAAACACTGCAGTGTGCACTAGAGAAGTTAGATGTGAAAGTAGGTAACTTAAGTTTTACCTGTCTAAAAAGTTAAGTTTTAGTGGAGAGTCACTATTTTTAAAACAGCAAGATAGATTGAAAGGGGGTGATCACTTTTGTATTCCGGTACTATGGAATACAGTAGAATGGCCAATAAATTTAAATAGTTGAAGGGGAGTGATTTCACAAAATGATAACTTTGTGCTTACTCCCATGAGCCAGTGAAAGCAGAGAGGAAATGAGATATATGGTCAAATTAACATAAGAGGCAGGTAGTTCGAAAGACAGTGGTATTTAAGAACACAACAGTGACGGGGGGGGGGGAATTTCTGCCTGACTCACAAGAAACAGAGCTGTGGTGTCTTTTGCAGTTTTAATATGCAGTTAAAAGCAGAACACAAGTAAAACACAAGGTAAAGAAAACAAATCACAGCACTCAGAATATAAACAGGCAATAAACCAATATAAAATACAACAAATAAAAAGAAAACCAACCTTTCCCTCACAGCAAGTGTAGCAGAGACTGGGTGAGCCTTTTATTTTACCCCTTAAATAGAAGGTTTAGTTCCTAGCTCCACCCCCTCAGTTCACAAATGATTAACCTTAAGTGACCTCTTCTATCTTATGTATGAGTCCTTAATTGATCAGTTCTAATTTCTGCCTGACTCGCAAGAAACAGAGCTGTGGTGTCTTTTATAGCTTTAATAAACAATTAAAAGCAGAACACAAGCAAAACACAAGGTAAAGAAAACAAATCACAGCACTCAAAATATAAACAGGCAATAAACCAATATAAAATACAACAAATAAAAAGAAAACCAACCTTTCCCTCACAGCAAGTGTAGCAGAGTCTGGGTGAGCCTTTCCAATAAAGCTCTGAAATGTTTTATTTTACCCCTTAAATAGAAGGTTTAGTTCCTAGCTCCACCCCCTCAGTTCACAAATGATTAACCTTAAGTGACCTCTTCTATCTTATGTTTGAGTTCATTGAGCAGTTCTAATTTCTGTGTGACTCACACGAAACAGAGCCGTGGTGTTTTTTGAAGTTTTAATATGCAGTTAAAAGCAGAACACAAGCAAAACACAAGGTAAAGAAAACAAATCACAATACTCAAAATATAAAAAGGCAATAAACCAATACAAAATACAACAAATAAAAAGCAAACCAACCTTTCCCTCGCAACAAGTGTAGCAGAGTCTGGGTGAGCCTTTCCTATAAAGCTCTGACATGTTTTATTTTACCCCTTAAATAGAAGGTTTAGTTCCTAGCTCCACCCCCTCAGTTCACAAATGATTAACCTTAAGTGACCTCTTCTATCTTATGTATGAGCCCTTAATTGATCAGTTCTATTTTCTGCCTGACTCACAAGAAACAGAGCCGTGGTGTCTTTTGAAGTTTTGATATGCAGTTAAAAGCAGAACACAAGCAAAACACAAGGTAAAGAAAACAAATCACAGCACTCAAAATATAAAAAGGCAATAGACCAATACAAAATACAACAAATAAAAAGCAAACCAACCTTTCCCTCACAGCAAGTGTAGCAGAGTGTGGTTGAGCCTTTCCAGTAAAGCTCTGAAATTTTTTTACCCCTTAAATAGAAGGTTTAGTTCCTAGTTCTACCCCCTCAGTTCACAAATAATTAACCTTAAGTGACCTCTTCTATCTTATGTATGAGTCCTCGTCAGCCTCAGTAAGAAGCTGAGATCCCTTATAAGATCCTCCATAGCTAGCTAAGAAAACAAAATCACCACTGATTTTAGGGAAAACCTCAAAGCATTCTATAGCTATGTCAAGAATCTGAATGGCAATACCCAGATCTGCTTTGAGTTACAGCACAATGGCATGAAAATTACAGAACCAACTGATATTGCCAACGTCCTGGCAGATAGGTTCATTGCTAACTTTACCCCCCTCTCACCCCCTAAAGGGCCCATATCTATACAGGAAGAATGCAGAGTCTCTGTATTCACAACTACGCAGGTAAAAGCTGCACTCTCTAAAGCCAAAAACACAGCATCCATGGGACTGGACAACATCCCAGGGTGCGTTTTACACAAACTTCAGAATGAACTGGCTTCTCACCTAAGCACCATGTTCAGTCATAGCCTCACATCAGGCTTTGTGCCCACTGAATGGCACACAGCTACAGTTATCCCACTCTACAAAGGTGGAGCCACCACTGATCCTGGGAACTATCGCCCTGTTAGTCTGACAAGCCTGCTCTGTAAGGCCATGGAACGTATCAACATGGAACTCATAAAGACATTGGTAACCTCCAAACTCTGGACCCCACCCTGTTCGGGTTTGTGAAAGGCAGATCATGCCTCCTGAACCTGATAGACTTCTTTGAGGCAGTCACCAAAGCCGTAGACGAGGGTACGGTTGTTCACACAGCCTATCTTGACCTTGCCAAGGCTTTTGACACCATCCCTCTTTCTGGAATTATAGCTAAACTCACTAAACTAGGTATAAATCCCTATGTCACAAGATGGGTTGCTAACTGGCTCACTGACAGAACCCAGACTGTAAAAGTTGCAGACTCCAAATCTGACTTCAAACCAGTGACAAGTGGAGTACCACAGGGTTCTGTCCTGGGACCTCTCCTGTTTGATATCTACTTCTCTGAAGTACAAGCTAGCACAGAAGGCTTTTGTCTAACGAAGTTTGCAGATGACTGCAAACTAGGAGCCATAGCAGAGTCCCCAAATTATGTGGATATCCTACAGAATGGCCTCGCTGAGACAGATGCCTGGTGTCAGAGCCATGGCTTCAAGCTCAGTGCCAAAAAGTGCATTGTCATCCCGTTTGATAAAAAAACTGTACCCATGAACTACCACATAGACGGCAGTCTACTTAATGCCGAATGTGTGATAAAAGACCTTGGGACCCAGATGGACAGTAGTCTCTCCTTTGATAATCACATCATCACAGTAGTCAGGAAATCCTTCTACCTGCACACCTAATCACAAAAGGGTTCTCATCCAGGAAAAAAGAGGTCATTGTTCCCCTCTACTCGACATTCATTAGACCCATTATAGAGTAAAACACCCCTTTTGGAATGTACCTCACAAGACATCTGCAGCAGCTGGAAAGGCCACAGAAGTACCTCACAAAGAGGATTACTGGCCTCAAACAGATGCCCTACACTGACCGTCTCAAAAAACTCCAGCTTTACTCCGTAGGATATCGCATACTCTGAGGTGATCTCTGTCTAACATATAAAGCTATGTCAAACCCAGAGGTGTTGGACATGCTACACCTAAAGAAATTCCAATCCCTCCGAGCTACACGCTCTAGGGATTTAAACCTTGTCATCACAATAAACAGGACATGTTGGAGGGATAGATTCCTGTTCCAGAGACTTCCCATACTGTGGAACAAGCTACCCATCTATGTCAAGCAAAGTTCCTCATTAGCACTCTTCAAGAAAAATATTGATGAGTGGATGGGAAATAGGAAATACACCCCGGGGATCACTTCTGTGGCTCTGCTCGACAGGGGCACCGGAAAATAACTTTTTTGGGTGGCATAAGCCAGGGAACCTTGTTGGATAGGCTTACTTAGGCCCTTGGGTTGATAGCCTAGTACCTACCCATGAACCTATGCCCTTTAACAACTTGCACTATGCTGCACTGAGTGTCAGGCTCCACCTCCCACATATGTAACTTTTTGGACAGGCCCTTTCCTGTGTGCCTTTGTAACCCTAGCACAGTTTCAGAGGATAACATCTCTGTTGTTTCCAGTTTCCATTTCCTTTTTGTAGAAGTGCAGTTCCTCTTAGGGTTACTTCACATCTGCCTACAGGCCATTTCATTACATGACAGATATTCCAGTACTTAACATCTATGTATACATCATTTTGTTGAAGAACAAGTTTTACAGCTCCACTGCATCATGTATTCCCCCCTCCAGCTCAGACCAAGTGGGTATGGGCTACATCACTGGCCTACATACTCATAGCATTGCTGGCCAACTCAATTAACAGTGTGTTCTGGGCATTGTCAGGTCAGTCTGTTTCAGAAGCACCCTGTAAGTTAAGCACCATTGCAGTGTTGCCTTTTCATTTGTGATGCTTCCTAGATTTTGAAATGTTACAGTCAGATGTCATAGATTGTAGAGTTTCTTTATCTTTGGACTTTCAATGGCTGATCATGTTTGCCAAATACCTATTCCAGGCTATGTTCATTTGTTAAATAGGTCATGTCAGCAATGAACACTGTTTTCTGTAAGAATCATTCACAAAGGTTTCTTCTTTTTTGTCAGCATTGGAACCTTACACACTGTAAGACAGCATCTTTACTTTTCTGGTATGAATTTGACACTTCACTTTGCCTTTGTTTTGCTACATTCTTTATTCCAGTTTGCATAGTTTCATTTGAAAGTTGAACCAGTCCTCACATAAGGTTCTTAACAGATTTACTATTCAGCTCAGTTTTAACAGGTTTGCGCTTTGAATGAAGTTATTTATTTAGAATCATCTTTATATTAGCTGCTGCTCATTCTTCTTTTAAGATGCATCCTTTTATCAACTTACAGCATCTTTTGTCTTGTACTCACTTCCTTAAAATACATAATTTTGTTTAGACTTTTTCTGATGTAAGACACACTGTTATATCTGAGATAAACATTAACTCTGATGTCGTCAATCTTCATTCATTCTTGACTGATGGGTTCAGTTCTGACCTCTGAGAACCAACTCAGCCGTTATACCTAGCTCGCGCCAGCCAAAAATTCTCGAGCTAAAGCTGTACCCACAGTGCCTCTTTCCCCATTACCTCATATCTCGTTTGCCACATGGAAAATTGGACATGTCAGCCGATGCTCTCAGCTAAGTGCTTTAAATTTCTTCTTTGAAACTTTTTTTGCTTAGAATTCTTGGCTAAATAGTTTTGCGACTTTGTTGTTTAGTGTGTGACTGTGTTTCTGGCGATTCTACCCACTCTCCTGTTACCTTTCAGTTGCTCTCTTTTTACCGTCGCTAATATCAGACCTCCTCCCTTCTTCTATTTCCATTGGTAATCTTTAATACCATTGTTGGTATCCTGTTTTCCTCCTTTTTTCCCTTTCTCTCTTTACCCGTTTGGGTATTTTCTTTTACCATTGTTGGTATATTTAAAAAAAACAAAACAACTATTCCTTTTCTGTCTTACCCCTTTTGTGTGTGAGAGTGTGTGCATGTGTATATTAGTGACAAACTGTCCTTTCAGTATGGAAGAGAAGCAAAAGGGGACATATGGATTTAAGCAGTGTCAAGACTGTGGCAGAAAGATGCCCAATTCTTATGGGCATCTTTCCTCCGTGTATTGGTTGGGTGCCCATCACTCGGACTTGACTTGTACTTATTTGTCAGGTCTTTAGCACTCATACGTTAGCTGAAAGGTGCAACAAAGTTATTTTGAAAGGCTTATTAAAATGTCCCCTTACTGAAGCCCTAAGGCAGAAACTAAAAAGTCTCCTAATCCTGAAGTAAAGAAAAGAAGCCACTCTTTGCCGATCTCTCCTACAGCACATGAATCTAAGTCACAAAAACTGCAGGTGCCAGTGGTTTCTTTGGAACCTAAAGCCAATATACCAAAACTGACAATAACCTCTCCTACGGCACTGAGAACAACCAAGTCCTCATTGGTGCTTATAGTCATTGAATTGACTTAGACTGGATAAAATTATTTCAGCCCCGGAGGATCAGCCTCTTTGGTCTAAGGGTCTAGCAGTGGATGCCATGGTGGTGATGGCAGCGGAGGCCACCAAAAAGGAACTTGCCAATGAGAGTTCAACTATCCATCCTCCTAACATGAGAGTCTCAGATGATGGATAGATTTGGGAAGCGGGTCTTTGCTTCATCTACCTTTGCTATTCGGTCCTTGAACATCGGCACATTTTACCAGACTCCAAAGGGATCTGATAACTGAGCTTTCAGGCACCCTTGCAGGAGCAATATCTGACAGGGTACGAGATAAAGTAGACTCTCAGCTTGCCACCCTGGAGTTGATCTCAAATTAGTCAATACAGCTTATTACTCATACAAAAACTCAAAAAAACTACTAGACGAAAAACCAGTTAAAAAGGCGAAATGACACTATAAGAGCCGATAACTATAAAATAAACCAAAAATATTTAATAAAGTTAGCGCTTTCGGCAAAGGCAATACTTCGCCTTCATCAGACAAACAGAGGAAATTAGTCACAGATGCATATATAAGTCATTAGTGGTAATGAATCCACCAATTGAAATAATCTGCATTTTTACCTTGGCAACCTCAAAAACGCGCTTCACAGAAGCGATGCAAAAACTGAATATCTGATTTAACTTGTATTAAAAATGCAAAATGACAATACATCAAAACATTTAAACTATTTAGAAGAATATGTTGCTACTAAACTTATTAGATAAAAGTTAAAGTAACAAATACCAAATGAAAAATAAAATATAAAATGAAATGAAATAAACATTAGAAAAATAAGCATAAACATATTCATGTTCTCAAACTAGCAAGGAGGACTTTGAAACTTAATCACTCTTAATATGATAAATAGAAAACTTCCACTCTCATATTAATAATGTACATAGACACGAATAGGCAAAATAAATACTTATCTTCTTAGAGAGCCACCTCAGGACACATTTGATAGATTATTACTCATACAGCCGAAGGGACATCTAGAGCAGTGGGTACAGAAGTTGCTATTAGGCATCACACCTGGATGCGCTTGTGTGATTTCACGGAACCCTTTAAGTCTTCCTTTTTCAGTGCTGCTGTTGATGGTACTTCCTTGTTTGGCCAAAAAGTCAGAGACACACTAGCCAGGTGTGAAAAAGACAAAAAGACACTTTCTGCTGTGGGCGTTTGTTTTTCCACTCCTCAGTGACCTGACTCCAGGAATCGGAGGAATGGAAAAATTTGGTTCAAGAAGACCCAAGGGTGTTTTTGAGACACACATGGCGACTATTCCTCCCTGGGCAGAGGGGGTAATTCTTCTGGAAGAGCCATCTAAGTAATCCCACCAGACCAAATAAGATCCGGATTCTACTCAATTTTTTTTAGTGCCAAAAAAGACAGGGGACTGGAGACAAATCTTGGATCTCATTCTTTTTAACAAATTTGTACAACAGAAAAAATTCCAGATGGTTACATTTCAGTCACTCCTTCCCTTCCTACAGAGGGATGATTGGTGATGTTCTATAGACCTTCAGGATTCATATAGTCACATAAAAATGGACTAACGCTCCAGAAGGTATCTCCGCTTCCAACTAGGAGCCAGTCATTACCAATTTCGAGCACTGGCCTTCGGTCTCACCACAGCCCCAAGGGTGTTCACCAAATGCATGGCAGTCATAGCAGCTCATTTTAGACTACAGGGATTCTGCGTGTTTCCATATCTAGACGACTGGCTTCTCACTGCTGCCTCCAGCATCTACTGCTTTACAGTTTAGACTTTGCTCTACATCTTGCCGACACACTAGGTATTTCAGTCAACAAAGAAAAGTCACAATTGACTCCCACACAGAATCTTGAGTTCATTGGAGCAAGGTTAAATAAAATATCCTGTGTAGCCACCCTTCCTCTCCACAGATTGTTGAAACTCAGAGCACAACTTCAGGTAATCATTTCCCAGAACAGAGTTCCTGCCCATCTGTTACTACAAGTGCTGGCATTCATGGCAGCAAGAATAATGTTAGTTCCCGTAGTGAGGTATCACATGAGACTGCTTCAGTGGCTTGTGACGTCACAATACTCACATCTAACACACGCCATGTCCCAACAAATCACTGCAAGAAGGATTTATCTTGGTGGATGAAGCCAGAAGAGAATCTATGGGGTCGTTTCTTTTCCCCTTATCAGCCCAAGGCCATAGTGGCTTCCCCGGTGTGTGTGTGTGTGTGTGTGTGTGTGTGTGTGTGTGTGTGTGTGTGTGTGTGTGTGTGTGTGTGTGTGTGTGTGTGTGTGATATAATAAAAATAACATTATCCTAAAATAAGTTTTTAACTTCAAAATACATGAAATACTAATGGCTTCATTTATTCCAGGATATTCAGTTGCGTTGTACCACAACTGCCGTTTAAGTTCACACAAATCTAGGTGTATATCCATACATTTCCCCTGTGGATGTTTTTCAATGCGCTGCACTACCAAAAATTTGAACTGGTGATCTTTATTATCCTTAATGTGCCTAGCAAGAGCATTAGTAGACTTTTCATGCCTAATGTCTAACAAATGTTCCCCTATTCTATTTTTGAATAGCCTGCTAGTTTTTCCTATATAAAATATAGGACATTGTTGACATGTGGCCATGTAAACCACATTTGACATGTTACAATTATAATGCCCATAGATTTTAATTAATTTACCATTCAGAAAAAAACATCCCCAGTTTCGAATATGTGTGAACAAAATGTGCATCTGTTGCATTTAAAATTACCCTTTCTCTTATTAGTACCAATTCCATTGTATTTTTGAGTCCTCTGTAATATGTTTTTAAAGGATCTATCCTTTTTGTATATAATTTTAGGTAGTTTTCCTACCTTCTGCCCTACATTGTGATCAAATTGTAAAATGTCCCAATTACTTCTAATAATGTCAACTATCTTTGTAGCATCTAAATTAAAGGTGGTGATAAACCCCTATACTGGTGTCCATTCTCATTTTTGCAATAACCTCAGTTGTTAAACCATTTTTGCATCCTAAGATGGGCTTATAAGTGCCCATGTTACGTTTAAGTATGATCTCTTCCTTAATTTTAGCCACTAATTCCTGTGGATATCCCCTTGTTAAAAACATGTGCAAGATAAAGTCAATTTCTTCCAAAATTTTTTATCTGAACTCACCATTCTTGCAGCACGTACCAGTTGACCTTTTACTATGGACTTTTTTTGAAAATCTGGATGTCCACTATTGTACTGCAAGTATGCGTTGGAAAACATTGTTTTTTTTTTAAATTCCTGATTCCAATCTATTACTTGCCGTGTCAAAAGTTAAATCCACATCTAAATATGATATTCTTGTTCCACTATGTGTATACATGAACTGCAAAAAGTCCACTGTATGATTTTTATAATCATAAAATTGGTGTAATTTCCCCTTATGTACCTTTCCAAACAATGAATAGGTCATCCAGAAACCTGGTGTAGTACATTATTTTAGAATGGAAGATCCCTTTCACGATGTATACTTGTTCCCAGTATGACATAACGTAATTGGCAAACACAGGGGCGCAAGCTGCACCCATTGCCACCCCTGTGTTCTGCCTATAGTATTGTCCTTCAAAGTAGATGACATTATTTTGTAATACTGTTTCCATAAGGGTAATATATACATTTATCTGATCTTGATCATAAATTCCTGTTTTATGTAGTTGTATCTCTAACCAATCTAAGCTCACCTCATGTGGTATCACTGTGAATAGACTACATACATCAGTGGTAACAAGTGTCATATCCTTTTCCATTTGAACTCTCCCCACCTTTTCCAAAAACTGCCAAGAGTCTTTAACTATGTAAGGAAAGGCTTTTAGACCGGCCTGTAATTTTACATCTAAAAACTTACTTATAAAACATGTTTTTGACATTCTTCCATTAACAATTGGTCAGAATTTAGGATCTTTAAGTCCTTTATGGACTTTAGGTATGCCAAATATATTGGGTACCATGGGGTGTTTGTTGACCATATAATTATGTTCGTTCTCACTTATTTGTCATTGGTATAACATGTCTTTAAGTAGCATGTCTATTTTCATGTAGCCTATGTGTATCTCCTTTAAAGAACTCTTAACATAGGTTACATCCGTTAAAAGCACATTCATACCATTTAAGTAGTCAACCTTATTCATAATAACCACCCCATTTCCCTTGTCTGGTTTCATTATACGTATTTTTGGATCCTCAGCCAATTCCTTCAACAGTCGATTTTCTGCTACAGTCATATTATTGAGATAGGTATCTTTGTTAACATTTTTCTTTATCACTTTCCTTATTTCTTTTTCACAAACTTTTATAACATTATTAAGGGGTGGGTTGAAACTACTTGTTTTTTTAGGGTGTTCCCATTGTTATTTTGAACTTCTTCCTTTCCATTAAACTAGACTTTTAGATTTAATTTCCTTGTAAAACACTTTAAATCTGTTAAGGTGTTATCAATTTTCCCTTTTTCTGTATGGTACATAAGTAAAACCTTTTGCCAATAAATTGACATGCTCTTCATTAACATCTTTGTCAGAATAATTATATAGTTTAAAATCATTAGCATCATTTGTAACAATAATTGGTTCCACTACACTGACTGACTCATGTTCAACAAAACTCTGAATTAATTCATCTGGTACATTGCAAAGTACATTGTTTTCAAGTACTACATCATTAAAGTCCATTAAACAACTGTTATCACTGACAGGTGTAACTTGCTGCCTTTCGTTTGCCGTTACCAAGTTAAACAATTAACATATATAATTTGCAATGCATTTCCTATCAGTACAATTCACTTAATTTGTAGAAAAAACATTGTCAAGGCATAACAACTGTTGCTCAACATTCAGTTCATTATCTTGAGTGTTAACATTGTCGGCAATCCCACAGTTTGCAAACCACTTAGAGACATGTACATTACTGTGTAACATGAAGGAAAAATTATTTTCTTCGCTTACTTCCTCAAACATGATTGCCAAAGCCATGTCCATTAATTTCTCCACTGAAGAGTCCTGTTCCTGCCGTTTTTTGGCCTCGCTCCTTGTGCAGCATAGTCCCGGTAGGTATTCACCGAAAAATGGTTGAATGGATTCCTTATCACGCAAGCTCTCCGACCGTCTAATTCCTTCCTCATTCGAATGTGTTTGCTGTGCATGCACACCTTGCCCATTAAGAGCCCTCCCTTGCATCCTCACTTCCTCCGACCGATTGGACTCCTCATTGACTTCTTCATCTCTATTGACCCGGCAACCAGGAGACAAGAGATGCACCCACTTTTTAGCATACTCGATGTCTGTATGCAATTTATTAACTTTGTGCACATATATACATATATATATATATATATATATATATATATATATATATACATATATATATATATATATATATATATATATATTTTGCTGCATACATTGTCTGTATTGTTGAACACACTAAGATATGCTTGCCAAAAGTGCTCAAATTATGTATCTTTTTGTATTATGTTACTACACTCCTCCAAATCTTTAGAAATTTTCTCCGCTTCTATTATATCATGTTTAATCATTAATTTAAGCATTTGTAAACCTGTTTGATCAAACAGTACATGTAATTCATTCACCAAGTCCATATTTCCTTCAACACCATTTGGGTATTCCCAAACCCTTAAGCCATGGGGAACCAGTAATAATTCCACAATCTTCTGCAAATAGGAAATTTCTATTTTCAGTTTCTTGAACCCCAACAGTTTCTTTTGAAACTGTTTTATTCTTTTCTGTCATAGTCGTATCCTGTTTTTCTAGTCCAAAATCAAAGTTGTTGCTTTTCCACTGGACCCCTTCCTTAATAGAATTGGCCCTCTCCTCACTGATGTTACTTGGCTCTTCCATAGAGCCTACTTCCTGTATTTGGTTACCGGATTGATTGGTAAAAGTATGATGTTCTTCGTGTTTCACTGTTGCAGTCATTACATTTGGGTAATCTGCTGGCAGGTTGCCCTCAGTCAGCCTGAATAACAAAGTCTTGGGTCCTGCGTCGGTTGCTGTCTCCTCTTCCATGACGGTCAGGTCGTCAGGGGTATAAAACATGCAGCTGAAGCCATTTTAATCAGTCTTTCTTGCCACGTAGTGCCCGAAGCAGAAGCAGTTCGCAATTGCCGGTCGGCCGACACCTGAAATTTTCATTTTCGAGTTTCAGAACCGAAGTCTTCAAACTAAAGCTAAGTATCCCGTTGGGGAAACTTTTTCTTGCTCATTTCCGATGTCAGTAAAAGTTAATAATTGCATTACTTGTGGGAAGCAAGTACCGCCTAAGGATTTTAATTTGTACTGTATTCCTTGCCTAGGCCCTGATCACAATGTGCCTTGCTGTCGGTTTTGTGCTAAATTTAAGCAACGCACTTTTAAGCATCTGTATATTTTTGTTTATAAATATTTTGGTTCAAGATTTAACTATCCTGAAATGTCGTCGGTTAGCAATCCGAATACCGGAATTCACAAAAAACGCAAGGACAAAGACAGAGACAGGCCGCCGAGGTCCAAAACCGATGACGAAGCTTCTCCTAAGCCAGTCGCTGGTTCGTCGGTACTCAGTGAGGCACTTTCGCAGCCCCTGATGCCCGCTACTTTTGAGTCACAGGCCTCTACCAAGACCCATTTGGAGTCTGGTATGCCCCGAGAGTCTGCAAGTATTGAACCCGCGAATGTCTCTCCCTTGGATGGATCTGGAGCCACTGAGCAGGCACCGGCTTCTGAGGGTGTTTTCAGGTCTCAACATTTGTATATTAAACCGACACCATCATCAAAAACAAGGCCAAAATCTACTTCTGTGTCTAAAAAACTGATGCATGAACCACATGCTCAGGCCCCTATGCCTAAAAAACAAATGATCAAAATGGTTGAGGATTTAATTACCGTGATCAGGGGTTCCCAAACCCCCCCCCCCTGCTAAGAGGCCTAGGCAAGGCATTGATTATGAATCTTTAGATCAGGTTTCCATTTCTTCTGATTCCTGTTCTGATCAGGAATTTTTCTGTTCCACCTTATAAGGACTCTGATGTAGAGGAATCCATCCCTTCTGCTTCTCCTCCTGAGGATTACTCTTTTGGAGAGACTTTGCATACTTTAAGGGAACATTTTAGCTGGGAGAGTCAGGACTTCTCTGAATCCAAAAAGAGGCTTAGGGATTTTCTTCTTCTTCCTCAGCATAGGCCTTTGGCAATACCTCCTGTATTAGACATTGTTGATGATTTGTTCTCGGAATGAAGCATGGCTCCTTATTCCCTGCCTCCGGCTCCTAGTAAGCCAGACAGAAATTACAGGGTTCCTGACTCCCACAAATTTCTTTTCAAAAATCCTGCTGCTGACCCTGAAACTATTTCTCCGGGTCCCAAGGGTGTTAAGGCTTCTACAGCCAAAAATGGTATCCCTTCTGATAGAGACTCCAGGGCACTGGATAGGTGAGGAAAGAAGGTTTATACGTCTGCAACCTTGGCAATCAGGGCTTTAAACTGCCAGTTTCATATGCTTAAATATCAGCATGTTATGGGCTTACTGAAACAGAAAATGATGTTGATTTTTGATTGTGTGGAAAATAGAGTTACAGGATTTATTGCATTCAGCAGAACAGGTTGGAAATCATACTTTGCAATGTGGTTTTGATTCCTTGGAGGCCTATTGCAGGGCCGCCGTAACTGGATCTGTGATAAGAAGGCATGCCTGCTCAAGGAGCAAAATCTGCCTTATCATGTTAAAGCTAAATTGTTGGATGCCCCTTTACAGCAGGACAGTCTGTTTGGTAATAAGGCAGAAGAGGTTTTAAAGAAAATGGAAGACAAAGCTAAATCTATGCAGACTGTAAAAGATTTCTTGCAAGTGCAGCCACCCAGGTTCAGTAGACACTGGCCTACTAAGAAATGGTCCTTTCGTGTGTCCAACAGAGACGCTCAGGGCAAACCCAGATGCTCCAAAGGCTCCAGATTTCAATCACAAGGATCTTACAGGTCAAAGCAATGGGGTGCCTCCACCTCCAAATCAGGAGGTAACAAAGCACAACCCTACAGTAAGTCTCAATGACTTTCCTCTGCCATCTCCAAGCAGTTATCTTTTAGCAGCCCCCTTAGGGGGAAAACTAGCACTTCATGCTCAAAATTGGCATTTAATTACCCAGGACAAGTGGGTATTAAACATAGTATCCCAGGGGTACATATTTCATTTCCATACGTTGCCAATTCCAAACAGATGGCCAGATCTG
This sequence comes from Protopterus annectens, assembly GCF_019279795.1. NCBI lineage: Eukaryota > Metazoa > Chordata > Ceratodontiformes > Protopteridae > Protopterus > Protopterus annectens. The sequence continues at coordinate 347,415,171 of NC_056749.1, forward strand.
CCACCAAACCAGTGGGGAGAGGCCCAGAAACAAGTCATGTCCCTCATGGATATGGGGGCTATTCAACCAGTGCCAGAAAAGGAAAAAGGACAAGGATTTTATTCAAGTCTTTTTCTGGTACCCAGAAAAAACAAAACATGGTGTCCAATTCTGGACTTATCCATTCTAAATACGTTCCTGGACATTCCAAAATTCAAAATGCTGACTTTACAACAGCTACTGCCTATGTTGGGCAAGAATGCCTGGCTGGTAACTGTAGACTTAAGAGGCATACCTGCATATCCCAATAAGGGAAGCTTGCAAAAGATACCTCCACTTCAAAGCAGGCTTTTTGCATTACCAATTCTCTGCACTGCCCTTTGGCTTATCTACTGCGCCCAGGGTCTTTACAAAGTGCCTGGCGCCAGTAATTGCATTTTGCAGACAAAGAAACATTCAAATGTATCCATATCTTGACGATTGTCTCATTTAGGCAGAGGACAGGGACACTGTTCTTCAACATCTGGCATTTGTAAAAAGGCTTCTAGCATGCATAGGGTACACCATAAATGAAAAGAAATCACAACTGGTACCCTCTTAAATAATTACATTCCTGGGTGCAAGCTTGACTACAACTGCCCAGATGGCTTACCTCACGCCAGACAAACAAATTTAATTTACAACATACTTCAAACAAGTGGCAACAAAAACCCAGCTATCTGCAAGACAAATTCTGCAGGCTTTGGGGTTCATGGCATCCTGCATTCTACTGATTCCATATGCGAAACTGCATATGAGGAAACTTTAATGGTACCTAAAAAGCTTATGGAGTCAACATTGTCACAGCCTGGAAACAGTGATTCCACTCATTCCCTGCCTGCAACAGGAGCTTCTTTGGTGGGCAGAGGCATGTCATGAAAACAAGGGACTGTCATTCATTCTACCCCTTGCCACCCAAACCTTAACTACAGATGCATCAGACACATCAAACTATGCTTGGGGGGCCGTCTGGCAGGGAGATGCATTCAGGGCAAATGGAGCCCAAACCAAATCCATCTACATGTCAACCAGAAAGAAATGCTGGCTGTACAGAATGCTCTGACAGCCTTCAAGGATTTCCTTCATCCAGGACAACTACTGATAAAGACGGACAATACCACAGTTATATGGTACATAAGCAAGCAGGGGGCTACCCACTCCTACCCCCTTTGCAGACTAGCCATGGCCTTGTGGAACACAGCCTGGACTTGCCAAATACACCTTCAAGCTCAGTTCCTGCCAGGAAAGCAAAATACTTGGCAGACGACCTAAGCAGAAATCTTATGGGCCCGCACGAATGGAAACTGGATCCACAAATCTTCAGCATGTTAACATGAAAATGAGGGAGCCCAGACATAGATCTATTTGCCTCTCTCCAAAAGTATCAGTTGGAAAAATTCTACACAAGAACTCATCACAAAAAAGCATGTTAAGTGGATGCTCTATCATTCAGCTGGAAAAACCTGTGCCTTTCCCCCTCTGCCTCTACTCTCCAAGGTCTTACTAAAAGTCAGACAGGAAAAAACAAAAATTATTCTAATTGCTCCGGACTGGCCTCGCCAACACTGGTACCCACTTCTAAGGAATATGTCACACCTTCCTCCATGGTACTTGCCTCAAACACCTCACCTATTGTCTCAGCAGAACTATCAAATTCTGCACACTCAGCTCCACACTCTGACTCTTGCAGCATGACTAATCAACTAATTTCACCAACCACATCTCTCAGTAAAACTGTGATGGATGTCATTTTGGAGGCCAAAAGGCCTAGTACTAGAAAATCTTATGCTGATAAATGGAAGAGATTCTGTGCTTGGAACCAAGCACAAGGAATAGCCCAATATTCCTCAGATTTTGCAATACTTAACTGAGATGCTTCACAAGGGCCCCTCTTTTTCTTCAATAAAAATCCATTCCTCTGCAATCTCAGCTCATTACAACACAGAGCCTCCCCTCTTTTCTCATCCCCTGCTAAAACAATACCTCAGAGCGGCCAAAACTTTAAGACCTCTGAGGAGAGCGCTAACTCCTGCATGGGACCTCAATTTTGTGCTGGAAAAACTCACCGTACCTCCTTTTGAACCAGCAGCTACTGCGGATGTAAAATGTCTTTCTTGGAAGGCAGCCTTTCTTTTGGCAGTCACTTCAGCTAGAAGGGTTTCAGAACTACAGGCTCTCATGGCAGTGGAGCCTTTTGTTATATTTTACCCGGACAGAGTGGCTCTCAGGACCAAACCTTCTTTTATGTCTAAGGTGATATCCAGTGTGGCTCTTAACCAGACCATTCACTTGCCAACTTTTTTCCCAAATCCGCAGAACAAGGGGGAGCTGATTCTGCATTCATTGGATGTACACAGACAACTAAGATTCTACTTAAACAGGTCAAAATATTTAAGAAAGTCTGAGCAACTACTGGTGGCATTTGCTGCAGGATCAGAGAGGAAGGCTATATCAAAGAAGACTGTTTTTAAATGGATAAGCCATTGTATTCGTTTCTTCTACTTGCACCATGGTAAACCTGTGCCCAAGGGGATCAGATCCCATTCCACCAGGGCTGCCTCTACTTCAGCATCTTTTCTTAGAGGGGTCCCTACCAGAGACATTCTAGAAGCTGCTACTTGGAGCTCAGTTCATACGTTCACAAAGCATTACCATTTACCTCTCTTTTCTAAATCCAGGGCAGGCTTTGCCACTGCAGTCCTGCAGGGCCTTATAGCTGCTCCTAATGCTGTTTAATTCCATCCTCCCATCCATAGCTTTGGGATTCTACCCAAATGTAATGACTGCAACAGTGAAACATGAAGAACATAGTACAGTTGTGTACACTTACCATAAATGTAGATGCTCAAGTGTATTCACTGTTGCAGTCCGGGTTACCCACCTGCCAGCCCCCTTTCTATACCTTTTATTTCCTTCATTATGCTCAAAAGCCTTTGTGGTGTATTTCCTTTTAGCTGAAGGTAAATTTTATGTGTTCTAAAGTGAATTTATATATTTGTAGTTTTATATATATATATATATATATATATATATATATATATATATATATATATATATACACATATATATATATCTGCTCCCCATTTGGGGGGGCACCTGACATCTGGGGCAAGAAAATCTGATTAAAATGGCATTGGCTGCATGTTGTATACCCCTGACGTCATGGAAGATGAGACAGCAACCAACACTGGACCCAAGGCTTTGTTATTCAGGCTGACTGAGGGCAACCTGCCAGAAGATTACCCAAATGTAATGACTGCAACACTGAATACACTCGAACATCTACCTTTATGGTAAGTGTACACAACTGTACTTTGTGTAGGCTGGGTCAAAGGGAAGCCCAAACTACCAAATAGGTTGCTCGGGCTACCCTGCTTGTCAATTAGGGGCTGAATGTGGGTGACATGGGTCGCTAGTTGTTGCTATAGCTGTTGTAAAAACTCCACCACCTCTCCATTATTAATTGCCCCTTCCATGGCTGTGATACACAAATAGACTCCAAAAACAAACAAAGTTCACGTACTGTATAACCAGCAAACACACCAAAGGAAGCAGCAAACCAATAGCAGTAACTGTTTAATCCACGTTAAGCGCTTTCTTCCCCACAAAGATACAAGGGACTTCATCAGAACAATATTAAACTAACCAACCCAGCCATTTATACCTTTTAATCCAATTACTAATTGAATAATAAGTAGAAAATTGAATTGAATAAAACATTGAATGATGGCCTTTCAGTTATTCACTTAAAATCTGCAGCTTGCAGATTTTAAGTGTATAATTGAATGGCCATCATTCAGTTTTTATCTTTGTGGGGAAGAAAGCGCTTAACGTGGATTAAACAGTTATTGCTATTAGTTTGCTGCTTCCTTTGGTGTGTTCGTTGGTTGTACAGTACTTGAACTTTGTTTCCTTTATGCTCAACTTCTGAAAAACTTGTTTGGCTGCCATCACCTGCATTAGAAGCTGAAGTTAAGTGCAAACTTGCAGTACTGTATTTTGTTAAGTACAAACTTGCAGTTTTAAAAGTACTGTATTTCATTTTTTCTGTTACCTAATTGTTTCACTGAATAGTGTGCTGTGTGTCTCTCTTCAGTTAGTTCCCCTACCCTCCCTCCCTGTTCTTGTCTTGATGTTGGTGTTGGTGACTCTGGAATTGCCGCCCCTCCTGTAAGTCTGTATTTGAACACTACTCCTGGTTCCATCTCATTTGCTCGCTTAACTGAGTACAGTGAGGTCATATTTTGAGTTTAGTATTCACTCTACTTAATACAGAGAGAGGATTTGAGAAGGCCAACCCACTTAGGTTCTTCCTTCCTCTCTCCTTGCACTTTACTAACAAAAAAATGCACTTTATTCATCTGCTTTTACTGTATTTGTGTTTCCTCCTACTTTATTTTGCTTTTGCCTCTTCTTAAAAGTACTCAGTTTTATTTATTCTGCTCCATTTATTACTACTTGGTAGTAGCCTGATTAAATTGCAACTGTTATTCTAAGTCTTTTGGTTTAAGCACTTGGGCTTCATGCCAGTTGTTTTACATTAAGAAGGTTTGTGGTCTGCACTGTTGTGGCAGTACAGGTAACTTACATCCTTCTAATCTGGGAATTGCTGATTGAAGTGTCAGTGTCTGCTATTCTAAAAGTGTATTAGTTCTGGTTTAAGCACTTGTGCTTCAGGCCACTTATTCTGCATTAAGAAGGTTTGTGGTCTGCACTCTTGTGGGAGGAGAAGCTGGATTCTGCCCTTCTGAGATGGGAATTTCTGGTCACAGGCTTATTGTTTATTTGAGCTGTTTGTTTCTGAAATTGGTGCGCCTTGTTGCTGTAGCATAGATCAGATTCAGGCCTGCTGAAGTTAGCTTTGTTTGTATAACTTGAGCATCGATCCAGGCCGTCTTTTTTTGGAGAAGGTTCCCCTGCATCCTAGTGGCAGGAGTGTGCAGTTAGAACTTGTTTGATTGAAGACTGCTGGAACAGGGCTCATTGGGTAACTTGTTTAAATCAGTTTGTTCATTTTCTATTTTATATATGTATATATATATATATATATATATATATATATATATATATATATATATATATAATGCACTTTATTCATCTGCTTTTACTGTATTTGTGTTTCTTCCTACTTTATTACTAGGGACATTGACTACAACTCTGATCTGAGATATATAACAATAAGTATCCTTTTTTGTGCATTTAAAGTGTTTTTTTTATTGTATCTGCTTTATTTTCTGAAAAAAAAAACAAAACAAAAAAAAATACTTGTTTTCCCGCTGTGTTTGCCCATACCTTACTTGGATAGAAGGAAGTTTCTTTGTTCACCTGTGAGAGAGGGGAGCTTTGAGCAGCTTATCTGTCCCTGGAGGAGTGGTTTCAGCCCAGAAATTAGTAGTTTATAGGCCATTTTGGGCTAATTTCTATCTCTTGCCGTGCTATAAAAACCGCATTTGCCCGGTTTTGCATGCCGGTTAGCTAGGGTATAACTATTCCCGGCTCCACAAAGTCTCCTCTTCAATTTTTCCCTTGGAACTAGACAGACATTCAACTTAAGCACTCAAGCCATTCATTTCTCAGCCCAGCACTTGCTCAAAACTTATAGCAAGCACTTATAAACCCTAGCACTAAACCCCCCTATACTGTACAGATGGACAAGGCTCTCTATTCGACCTTACCAGCCATTCAGTAAAACAGTTCACTGTACCTTTCCAGGCTTGTCCAAAGGGCAGTTTCAGGTGTACTCTCCAGTCCAACTGGTAAATCTGGGCATTTTGAGGCAAAGTTACAACTGCCTCATGTACACAGACAACCCTCTCCTCCTACCACCAAACACTAATACATGCAAGAGATGCAGTTATACAGCCAAACTGGAGGCGAACCTGTTTCAACCCAAGACTGGATCAGACAGTCAAGAGGAGAAGGGAAATACTTGCATCACACCACCAGTCTCACATATACCCATTAAACCAGCACCAGCAAAAAACACACACAAATACACAAAAACATACTCTGAGGCTCTAAATAAAATTCTGCAATTGGAGGCTCTAAATAAAACTCTGCAAAAGCAACAGAGACCTCCAAAGCAGACATCAAAGCAACCTCCACCCCCAACACAAACCATGAAACACATACTTCACAAAACCAGTGTGCCACGCAATCACAGCCCTTAAGGCAAAATAACATACCCAACATACTAGTAATAGGTGACTCTATAGTCAGGCACAGTGACATCCCACTTCTGCCACATAACACAAGCATTCGGGTCACTCCAGAACAAGTACAAATACGACTCTTTCATTGTCTGTGTTGGTGTGAATGACCTGAGCCGTACCTCCCTGTACTACATGAAAAGAGACATGGAAGAGCTCTCTGATCACGTAGCCCAGGCCCGTATGACCCTGACCCTGAGTAGCATCCTGCCCTCACTAAGAATGATACCACGGTATAAAGAAAAAATTATTAGTTTCAACAATTGGCTAAGTTTCTGGTGTCATTCAAAGGGGATCCAGTGTCTGTCCATGTGGGATGACATGCTCAACAAACCACTCTGCTTTGCTAGAGACGGCTTGCACCTGTCACCCTTAGGCTTTCGCCTACTGGCCAAGGCTCTTGCCACCCCCATAGTGCCTTTTTAGGCAAGGCTCAAAAGACAAACCCACAACCATAAATAGCACAAGTAACAAAAAACTGAGGGTAATGCTACTCAATGCCAGAAGTCTAAACCTCAAAATGAATGTACTCGAGGCACTCCTCAGTATGGAGAAAATCTATATATTTGCAGTAACAGAAACCTGGTTTAAGGCTCCAGAGAGCACCTCAACACTACCAGGCTACAACTCATACCATACATTTTGGCCACAGAACCCGGAACGAAATACAAAAGGTGGGGGCGTATCCATATTCATCAAGGATACCCACACCTCCAGGCTAGTGGCACAGCACAATGCTTCAGAGATCATCCATGTGCAGCTAACAACGGGCCAAACTGCAATTCAAATTGTAGCTTGCTACAGATCACCCACCATGTCCCAAGACCTCCATTCTGCGTTTCTGGAAACACTGGGAAACATAAAGGTCCTACCAAATACCCTAATATTGGCTGATTTCAATTACCCAAACATTAACTGGGAGAACTTTTCAAGTACTAATCCCCTTGCACAACATTTCCTAGAATTTATAAACTCAAATGCCCTGGATCAACTGGTCAACACTCCCACCAGAGGTGACAAAATGTTGGATCTGGTCATTACCAACATGGACTACCAGTGTTCCACACCAGAGGTCAACCCCCTCGCTGATTAGATCTGACCATAAACAAATCACTTTGGATGTCCACATTCGATCCCCACCCCCGGACAAGGAAACCACCGTGAAAAACTTTTCAAAAGCAAACTTCACGTTACTTAATACCAAGGTGGAAAGTTTCAAGGCTCCCATGCTAAAGGATAAAGCTGCCCAAGCTGTAAAATCCTTTACTAATGCATTCTATGGGCACCTACAAGAATGCATGGATCGTGCTATCCCAAGCAAATCCAAGACTCACTCCTCCAAGAAAAAGAAAGCAGTCTGGTAGACCCCTGCCATAAACAAGCTATACAATAGAAGGAAAGAAACTAGTACAGAAAACAGTAAAATCCCAAGAAGGGAGGACATCCCTGATCAGTATCGGCAAGAAACTGTGATCCCTCATAAAATTATCCAAGGCGAGCTTCGAAAGAATATTGCCAAGGACTCCAAAGATAACCACAAGGCATTCTTTAGCTATGTCAAGAATCTAAGTGGCAATGCTCAAATCTGCTTGGAGTTAGTACAGAATGGCACAAAATACCCTTATATGACCAATATTGCCAACATCTTGGCAGACAGGTTCAGTGCAAACCTCACCCCCCTCTCACCCCCAAAAGGGCCCATAACCATACCAGAAGAATGTAGAGCCCCTGAAATCACAGACACTCTGGTTAAAACAGCCCTCTCTAAAGCCAAAAACACAGCATCAATGAGACCGGATGGTGTCCCAGGCTGCATCTTACACGAGCTCAAAGATGAACTAACCCCTCACCTAAACACACTGTTCAAACTCAGCCTCTTCACAGGCTACGTTCCAATAGAGTGGCGCACAGCAACAGTTATTCCACTCCAAAAAGGTGGAGTCACAACAGACCCCGGGAACTATCGCCTTATAAGCCTGACTAGCTTGATCTGCAAGGCTGTGGAGCGCATCAGCATGGAACTCATTAACAGAGACATTGGGAACCTCCAATCACTGGACTCTACCCAGTTCGGCTTTAAGGGCAGATCATGCCTCCTAAATCTGGTGGACTTTTTTTGAGACCATTACCAAGGCTATAGACGAGGGAAAGGTGGTACACACAGCCTACCTCAACCTCGCAAAGGCCTTCGACACCTTTCCCCATTCTGGTATTATAGACAAGCTTACCAGCCTGAACATAAACCTCTACATCACAAGATGGGTTGCTATCTGGCTCACAGACAGAACCCACATGGTGAGAGTTGCGGGAGCTAGGTCCAACTGTAAACCGGTTACAAGTGGCATTCCCCAGGGCTCAGTCCTTGGAGCCCTCCTGTTTGGCATATACTTCTCAGAGGTACAGGCAAGCACAGGAGGAGTATGGCTGACCACGTTCACAGATGACTGCAAACTAGGGGCTATAATTGACTATCCAGCTGACACATACATCCTCCAAAAGGGTCTCACTGAGATGGATACCTGGTGTCAAAATCAATGCCTCAAGCTAAATGCCAAAAAGTGCATAGTCATCCCCCTTTGGAAAATACACAGTACCCACAAACTACCACATAGGCAGTAGTCCCCTAAATACAGAAGACGTAATAAGGGATCTGGGGACCCAAGTAGATAGTAATCTCTCCTTTGATAATCACATTGCCAAAGTGGTTAGAAAATCCTTCTGGAATCATGGAACTCATAAACAAAGACATTGGAGATCTCCAAACTCTGGACCCCACACAGTTCGGGTTTGTAAAAGGCAGATCATGTCTCCTAAACCTGATAGACTTCTTTGAAGTAGTCAGCAAAGCCATAGATGAGGGTAAGGGGGTTCACCCAGCCTATCTAGATCTCGACTCTGGAATTATAGATAAACTCAATAAACTAGGTATAAATCCCTATGTCACAGGATGGGTTGCCAACTGGCTTACTGACAGAACCCTCACTGTGAAAGTAGCATACTCCAAATCAGACTTCAGACCAGTGACAAGTGGAGTACCATAGGGTTCAATCCTGGATCCTGTTCTGCTTGGTATCTACTTCTCTGAAGTACAGGCTAACACAGAAGGTCTTTGGCTAACTAAATTTGCAGATGACTGCAAACTAGGAGCCATAATCGAAACTCCTAACAATGTGGACATCCTACAAAATGGCCTCACTGAGACAGATGCCTGGTGTCAAAGCCATGGTCTCAAGCTCAATGCCAAAAAGTGCATTGGCATCCGCTTTGGTAAAAACTCTGTACCCATGAACTACCACATAGTCTACATAACACCGAAAGTGTGATGAGAGACCTTGGAACACAGGTGAACAGTAGTCTCTCCTTTGATAATCACATCACCACAGTGGTCAGAAAATCCTTCTACGTGGCACACTTCATAACAAAAGGTTTTTCATCCAGAAAAAAAGAGGTAATTGTTCCCCTCTACTCATCACTCATTAGACACATTATAGAGTACAACGCCCCTTTTGGTATGTACCTCACAAGACATCTATAACAACTGGAAAGGCCGCATAAACACCTCACAAAGAGGATTACTGGCCTCTAACAGTGCCTTACGCAGACCGTCTCAAAAAACTCCAGCTTTACTCCGTCGTATATCACCTACTCAGAGATAATCTCTGCCTAATATACAAAGCTATGTCAAACCCAGAGCTGTTGGACATGCTCCACTTAAAGAAATCCCAATCCCTCCGAGCTACACGCTATAGGAACCTAAACCTTGTCACCACAATAAACAGAACATGCTGGAGGGATAGATTCCTGTCCCAGAGACTTCCCATACTCTGGAACAGACTACCTATCTATGTCAAACAGAGCTCCTCTTTAGCACTCTTCAAGAAGAATCTTGATGATTGGATGGGAAATAGGAAATTCACCCCAGGGATCACTTCTGCTGTTCTGCTTGACAGGGGCACAGGAAAATAATTTTCTTGGGTGGCGAAAGCCAGGGTACCTTTTTGGCTAGGCTTGTATAGGCCCTAGGGCCAGTAGCCTAGTACCTACCTATGAACCTATGTGGCCCACCTAATCACAAATGTGTTCGCATCCAGATCAAAAGAGGTCATTGTGCCCCTCTACTCATCACTCATCAGACCCATCATAGAGTACAATGCCCCATTTGGGATGTACCTTACAAGACACCTGCAACTGCTGGAAAGACCACAGAAGTACCTCACCAAGAGGATCACTGACCTCAAACAGATGTCCTATGCAGCTCGACTGAAGAAACTCCAGCTGTACATGGCTGCATATCGCCTACTCAGAGGTGATCTCTGCCTGACTTACAAGGCCATGTCCAACCCAGAATTAATGGACATGCTCCACCTAAAGAAAACCATATCCCCTCGAGCCACACGCTCTAGGGATCTAAACCTCACCACAGCAATAAATAGGACATGCTGGAGGGATGGATTCCTGTCCCAGAGACTTCCCATGCTTTGGAACAAGATTCCAATCTACATTAGGCAGAGCTCCTCGCTAACACTCTTCAAGAGATACCTTGACGAGTGGATGGGAAACAGAAAGTTTACCCTGGGAATCACTTCAGTGGCTCTGCTGGACAGAGGCACAGGGAACTAATATAAAGGGGCGGCGAAAGCCAACACATTCTGGCTAAGCTTATAAATGCCTTCGGGCAGATAGCCTAGTACCTACCTATGAACCTATCAGTTAACAAGGTACTGGAATATTTAGCTACCTTGTTTAAAATGGTGGCTTCTACATCTACAATTAAGGTTCATTTGGCTGCCACTTCAAATTTTCATAATGGTTTTGATGACCATTCCTTGATGTCTCATAGTTTGTGCAAACTTTTTCTTAAAGGCGCTCTGCATTTAAAACCCTCTTTCAAGGACCCTGTCTTACCATGGGATTTGACCTTAGTCTTGCAATGTATAGTTCTACAGCCCTTTGAGCCAGCAGCCACTTGCGACCTCAAATTCTTATCTTGGAAGACTCTCTTCCTAGTAGCTATCATGCCTGTTAGGAGAATTTCAGAGTTACAGGCTTTATGTGTGAAACATCCATACATCATTTTTCACAAAGAAAGAGTATCATTCAGAACCAGTCACAACTTCCTTCCCAAAGTGGTATCAGAGTCTAATATCAACCAATCCATAGACTTACCGTTTTTCTTCCCAAAATTTACAAACAGAGGAGAGTACTGTCAACACTTGCTACATGTCCACAGACAATTACGTTTTTACTTGGACGGAACAAAATCTTCTAGAAGATCAGCCCGACTGTTTCTATTATTTTCAGGACCCAGACTGGGCAAGCCTATATCAAAAGTCTCCTTGTCAAAATGACTAAGAGATTGTATTGCCTTTATGTACGACCAAAATGAACTCAAGTTATCAACTACAGTTAGAGGTCATTCTGCAAGATCTGTTTTCACTTCAGCGGTCTTCCATTCCAGAGCTTCTATGGAAGACATATGTGCAGCTGCAACTTGGGCTACTCCACATACCTTTATCACTCATTACAAGTTAGACATGGTCTCCAGGGGAAGAGCATCCTTTGGCTCTGTGGTGCTCAGGAATATCCTTCCTTAGGACCTCTCAAGATCTAAAGTAGCTAGGGACTCTGTCCCATCAGTCAGGAATGAATGAAGATTGACAACATTAGGTAAAGAAGTTATGTTCTTACCATAACGTTCCATCTGTGTTGTTGATCTTCATTCATTCTTGACATCCCACCCTCCTGCCCCCTCCAAAAGACTCCTGGAGGTCCGGGCTTAGTCCTGGGATGTTATAGGGATAAACGTTAGACAGGGCTTCTATATTTTCTTAAATACTAGGCAAACTCAACCTGAGGTAATGGGGAGAGAGGCATTGTGGGTAGAGCCTTAGCTTGAGAGTTTTTGGCTGGTACGAGCTATGTATAATAGCCGAGTTGGTTCCGAGAGGTCATAACCAAACCCATCAGTCAAGAATGAATGAAGATCGACAATACAGATGGAAAGTTATGGTAAGAACATCACTTTTTTTATGTACATTATAACAGGTATGCTTAGAAGCTGCATCTCCAGCACTTTTATACTGTGAGAGTGTATGTTTTCCAATCATTGCAATTCATTGTACAAGTCTGTTACAGATTTTGTTTTCAAAATACATTGCAGAATTTATTAGTGATATTTATAATAGTATTTGGTTAATAATATTTCAGGTTTTTCACTGAATACTTTTACTTCCCCACCTGTCTTCTCAATATTTGGGATTGTATATCAACCTTCTTACCTTGAGTGCCTTGAGTGCTAGGAAGCATGTGAGAGGCTTTATGTTTTTTACTGATTTGTGGAAAAGGAACAACATTGCTTGGGTGAAGTCTTCTAAGAAGACTAACAGAAAAATCAGAAAATCCAGAAACCAAAAATCAATGTTTATGTATATTTACACCACTCTCTGCTGTTGTGATTGACATTTTTGTATAATATGTTTTTTTCATTTTGAAGACAGCAAGACATCTACACATTTTGAGACTTAGTTCAGCGAGCTGCCAAGGATAAACAGTTGCTAGTTTCTTCGTATCCCATCTTACATGATTATTTAAGTTTCTCCTTTGTCAGGCTTATAGGAACACTATCTTTTGTCCAGGCAAGTGTTCTACACCTGATTTACAGGCCATACTTTCTGACATTCCACAGTTCTTTCCACACAGCTTAAAATGTAGACCTCATCCTAACTTACTTCTACGTCTTTTATTCATTGCATGGAAATGCAGACCTTCAAAGTGTTCTTGTTGTTTGGTTAACAGATAAATTATGACAATTGCAGGCAGAATTTGATCTACCTGGGTCTATTGCACAGCAACAGCAAATCTTGTCAGTGTACCAGTATAATGACCACATCACAGAGTTAACCGAGACCCAAAGCCTGTCCTTTTGGCTATTGCATAGCAAACTTAGTAGTAGCCAAAGAACCATGCCAAGGTCTACTTCAAAGTCTCCAAACTATACTGTTAAAAGTAATTTAAAGGTTTCAGAGACCAGATTTAAGATGTCTCTTCTTTGGATTCCCTTTTCTGTATACCAGTCCATACATCTTCATCTGGATCATCATCTTTCAGTGAGAGCTCATCATCCAGCTTTATAGTTTCTGTCTTGGGGAAGGGTGAATAAGTGGTGCCCATGCACTTGGCATAGAAACTCATCCAGAACAAGACTCAAGACCATTGCAGGATGCATACAGACACACACATGTGCACATACATACCCGCACTGACACACACACACAGTCTTTCTCTTATTCATGGCACACACACACATGCACACATATACAGTAGAGAGTCGATTATCTAAACTAACTGGGACCTAGTGTAATTCATATAATCAAACATATAAATGAACCGGATAAAAAACTTCTAAAAATGTTTTTGATGAACATTAAACAAAACTAGAACAAATTTACTGTAAGTACAAAACAGTACTGTATATTATTGTAGTACAAGGTCAAAAAACATGCACAAGCGAATATGTATAATGTTTACATATTCAAACTTTATGATTTTTTTTTCTATCCGAAAACTTTGGAAGGCTGCGTTCGGATAATCGACTCTCTACTGTATAGGAAATTTAGAGGAATGTAGTGCGTCTCTTTCGAATGAAGGAGGAAATTGCTGCAACATGTAAGAATTCATATAGACAGAGTGAAGAAATGAAAGTGCCACACAAAAGGTAACCCAGCCAGTAACTGAAGTGGAGAACCAAAATGTCTGAGGCGGAAATGCTTCCATTGTGACAATGGGCATGCCTGTAACGCACATGAATGCAGAGATCAGTGCTGATTTTAATTTACTAGAGAACACAGATCAGCCCTGGTGTTAGTGTCATGCAGTGGTATTGGGTCTATATTATGTTTAAAGTCTGAAAACTTCGAATCTCATATGATCGACTCCATATGAGCGAAGTTTTCAGACTTTGAACGTACAATATAAACAAAATAAAAATAAAAAAAAAAACTGCCTGAATGCTCTATGCAGGGGGGCAAGCCCCCCTGCAACCCCCACTATTTAAATATACCAACTCCGAGATCGCACTACATTGAAGTGAAGGGAAATATTCCCAACGGCGATCTCCGCTGTAATGTTCAATGTTTGACAACTTTGCTCATATGTTGATCATACAAGATTCGAAGTTTTCAAACTTACAATATAAACCCGTGGTAAAGATGTATTCCAGTACTTGGCACAGATTTTACAGTTTTCTGATGAGCTGCCTTCAGTTTAGCCAAAAATCTGGCCGACAGGTTTTGTGTATATGAATGCCCCAAACAAAAGTGCAGGCAGAAAAAGAAAATTTTCAGGCTTGCTGCAGGAATAGGGGTTAAAATACAGTTTTATGTGGAAAAAGGATGCTAGGGTTTTATTTATTCCTTTTACCTGAGCTGTTTCCAAATATACTTTCATTCTCTTACTACCGTACTTGAGTTTCCATCATCTCATTCTGGTTGTCACTCAAAGAAGAAGGGTTTAGAGTGCCCTTGTTAGACACTTTCTATATTTTTTACTCCCAAAATAACATCATCTTTGACTAGCTAGTTATGAGGAAAAAGAGCCAAGTCTTCCATTAGCTGCTGTAGATTGCAAAAACAAGATTGTGTGTTTTTAGGGAGGAACTGATACTGACATTACAGAGTACTCAGTGAGCAGTGCAGTTGCTGTAGTGCATATATATATATATGATTAGAGAATATGATGAACACCAACAGATCAAGAAAGTACCCTTGGGAGACTCTCTTTATTATATGTTAGAGTTTGGAAAGGGATTTGGCTACCTTGAAAGTAACAGTTAAATGGACAGAATGCAGCCAGTGCTTGACAGGTGATAGATCAGAAGGATATACTTAGTCATGTTATGGGTTTTTGAGTGGTTCCAATAGCAAAGTGCAGTTACTGGCGATCATTTAAGGCCTTTTTCGTAGAAACTTAAAAAACTGAAAGTAGTGTACCCTTTTCAAGTGCTGTACTGTGACGCCCTTTTTGACTGATTTTTTGGGTCTATATTAGAACAATGAACTTTCAAAATTTCGAGTGTTCTAATATTGAACCCTATTAATCAAAAATTTAAAACATCGAACATACAGAACAGCATATTTTTTTCCTAGGGAAAAAATCCGCTGTTCCAAAACACACACACACAACACAAGCACACCAAACAAACAGCAATCCACACACATACACCTAAACTCTTACACCTAACCCTACACTAAACTATAGATACACCACTAACTATCCACTTAACTTAACCCAAACCCTAACCCTAAGGTCCGTCATTATCACACAGTCACCTCACCCATGCCCTAGCTCACCTATTCCACCCTAACCCTCATGTCCACACAATCGCACACTTACCTGACCCACGCCCTAAAACTAACTTACCTAACCTGCCCTAACCCTCACGTCCACACAATCGCACGCTTACCTGAACCCGACCCGTAACTTTCCACCACAGCACTGAAAATACCAAAGCAACAGAAATGGACAACCAAATTCTTTCCCTAGGAAAAAAATTGGTTTTCTGTTTCTTCGATATTTTCAACTGGTCGATATTGGAACATTTGAAATTTTGAAAGTTCGGTGTTCTAATATAGACCCGCTTTTTCATGACCGATATGAATAACAGATTCCAGAATATCAGCAAGAAAGATGAATGAAGACATAGGCCTTTTATTTTTGTGGAAGGGACACCTTTGTGTAGAGGGTTGACAATGATCTTTTTATAAATGGAAGGACGTATGTTGTATTGCAGTGGTGTCAGCAGAGGTCAAGGATTTGCAATAACATGGATAAATTTATGAAACAGGCCATCTGATACTGAAGAAACTCTCTTATGTTGTGATTGCTTTGGTAGTCTCAAGATGTTAGGGATGTAAAACTAGATATGTCTTTCCAGATGGTCTTGCAAGGAAAAAAAAACATTTTCCTCATATGAAAGTTCCTTTTGCAATCACAGTTGAATTTTTGCAGAGCTTATGCATTTTATTTTGTTTGTTTTGTTTTACTCATTTGTTGGCTGGGAAAAATATTAGGCACACATTTCTTTTTGGGGACAAACTGAGAACACTGTCTGGTTAGGTGACTTGTTCAGATTCACGTAGTAGGCAAATTGAAGCTGACAGAATTGAACCCTGGACTACAGGATGAGGCTTTTTTAAACATTTCTTAGCCTTAATCTTTTCCATTAAACTGTATGAGTCAAGAAGAGATGGCTGACATCCTTATAGACACTGTCACCCTGATTTACTCTTGAGTGTACTGATATAAAACTCAGAATTCTTCTGAGAGGCATTTTTGACCCTGGAACTCATTGATGTGACTGTTTTGGGTATGTTATGATGAGTGCAGTTGAACAGACAGAGCTTTATCCAAGGACAAGAGTATATTCAGGACTGACCTGTGCTTTCTGTTAACAAATCTGGTTATCATGTCAAAGTACAGACTTTGGAGGGAAAATAAAAGAGGGTATAAGTGGGTCACAGACTATGTATCTCAAGACAATGAGTTCAGGTCCTTATAGATTGAGAGCCAATCAGCAGTATCTTCCCTTAGTGATTTAAGCTGCTCATGAAGCCTGTAAACCAGATGAACCCTGATTTTTTTTTTTTTTGTTTTGCATTACCCACTGTGACATTGCTTCTTAAAGCATTATGACCACTGACATGATTATTGGGTTACTGCAGAGAAGTTTTTCCACCTTAGTTTCCTGGAGTATGATATTTCTATTCCTGTATACTTGGCAGCATGTCTTCAAGACAGGTTTTTACTGATAAGATTGGACAATGAGATTAATTGTCTTGTACAGGCAAGGAAGAAATCCTGCATTACAGTGACCTGGATTTGGGGAATAAGACACAAAGCACCAGATTTTTCCAGGGACTATATATATCTTCTAGGGGAAACACATATTGGCAGGCATCCTAAGCCACAGTGTCATACTGTTACTGGATCTCATAATAATTCCAAACAGTGCTCAGTGCATCTTCTGTCATTAGAGGAACACTAACTCACTCTGTTCACAGCCACAGAAAACAGTATTCTCTCCATCATCATCTTTCTCCATTGGGGGGATGTCTGAATGAGATCTGAAGGGCTGTCTCTGGGTAGAGTTATTCACCTAAATTAGTTTTTCTCTTTAGCTTGGTCATAGTTGCAGTATGAAAGACCAAAGATCATGCTTGGTGTCTGTGGTCACTGTAAAGGGCGTGGTTTCTGGCAGTTCTGGGTCTAGCCTTCCCAAAGACCTCCTGCTCTGAGCTATAGTAGTCCCACTGCTGTGTGGAGTGGACTATTTTCACATGAGAATTGACTTTTGCACTGATGACAGTTCTGCCTTCAGGCCTCACAGAAAACATTTTAGCAGTCTTTGATGCTGTTTTGGAGTGCTTTTCAAGGATTGTTGTTCATAGTTATTGAGTTCTACTTCGCTGTCACTTGATTTTATCAAGGAAGAGGTAAGCCATTTACATCCCAATAAAAGAGAAGTTTGACATGTGCACCTTCAGACTCATTGTGCCTGATGGTCGGGGCAGGCTATGATTACAGTGACCTCATTAGTGAAAAATTCATTTCTGGCCAAGTGTAAAAATATTTGTGTGCCACAGCAATTGGAGCCACACACGTGGGTGCCATTTGAAATTTTCAGAGGAGCAGAATTGTGAGTAAGAATGTTAGAAGCATATGAAGTCAGCCTGTAATTGCATTCACTAGGAGTATTTCTTCCAACTCTGAGGTACTGCACACTTACAGTTACTTTCTATAAGTAGTTAGGGTTTGGGGGGTACAGCCACCATTGTGAGGGGTGCAGGAGAAAGCCTTCCTTGATAAAACACTTTAGATGTAGCAGTAAGTTACAAAATTTGCTATAGCTAGTGTGAAATGCACTGTAGTTTTCAGTGTCAAGACTTGTAGAATCATTTGTCATGCCGTTAGGGAACCTGATATCTGGATACATCCGTATGGAGTGTGTGATGCGAGTTTACAAGAAAGTGTGTTGTTGGATTGCTGAGAAAATATGGGTGGAATTTGTATCTAGTTACTTTTCCATAGTTTTGACTTAATTAAATGGATTTTTGAGAGTTCTGTAATTATAGTGACATATTTGCATGATCGTATTTTCTGAAGGTTTGTTTTTCAGTGTGCAACTAGGCAAGTATTACATGACTGACTTTGTCTGCCCTGTCATCATTTGCACTCTTTGTTATGCATCTGAACAGATTCTGGAGTAGCCTTCAGCTGATATTATAGTTTCATCAGTTATCCCTGGAAAGGAAGTTCATAATGAAAAAACACTGTTACTTCTCTTTCCTCTCTGTGTCTCATTTGAAGGGTTATGTTTTAGGAAATGGGATGTTTCCTTTTGTTCATATTTTAAGTGACCAAAATGAGTACTGGCAAATGACTGCTTTATACTTCAAAGCATGTGGTATGTTAGGAAAGCAGTATTTGCTGAGGGACACCTTCACAGCAGAATTTTCGCAGTGGTTTATGATGCGTTCTTGTAGAAGGATTGCTTTATTTCAACAACAAAAATAATAGCAATCATACAAGCAGCACTTGTCTTCTTTCCTTCATCTAGTAAATTTGTCCACATTGCATCTTAGCATTTCTATGAGACCAGAAGCTGGAAATCTGTTGCCTTAGAATCTGTGTAGAAAGCACAGTGTGAAGCTCTTCATAGTGATTTTTTTTTCTGTGAACAGCTGTGACTTTTAATTGTGTTCATTTCATCACTACCCTTCCAGCCGTTAACCTTGCTAAAAGGGGATGGTTTTCTTTCCTGCATTCCATATTTGTAATATATGGTATAGAGTACCTCTACCTTGTCTGTGCATCCTTCTTGGAGATTTGATTGCTTGATGATTTCAGCTCATTCTCCGTCGCTTACTTATGTCCACTTGCTGCCTGTAGCTTATTTCCCTTTTCTTGCATATGTCCACATTCTTATGTGAACTATTCATACTGCATTACACAAGTACCTTTCAGCTTCTTCTAGCCTGAATGTAAATTTTGTACTCAGTTGCAACTTGGCAAAAGCTTTTATCAGGCTGCATAACGTCAGCTGAATTGCAAATATAATTCCAAAAGAAGGTTTGAATCTGAGCCTTCATGAAACAAATCATTCAGTTGTTTTTGAGTGTACTTATTGCATCCCTCCCTTGATAAGAGAGCCGTTGGCTCAAAAACCTTAATAAGTGATTTTTCAGCAGAGGAGCTCATTGCATGGGAGATAAACAAGAATTTACATTTTATTTAATGTGACAGAAAAGTAATGACTGTAATCTGACCAGAGTTAGTATAGCAATAACCCATGGCTGAGTGTGGGTAATGCTGGATTTACCCACAATTGGTGTAGTTTGGTGACAAGGGAGAAGCCCGAATGGCCAAGCAAAGCCAGCTGTGGGTAAATCCAGCATTACCCACACCTAGCCATAAGTTATTGCTATTACACAATGACATTATTTAAGAAAGAAATTACTTAGTTTTCTTAAATAATGCCTTTGTATAACGGCACTGTGGTGTTCTTCCGCTTTGTTTCCTTATCCTGCAACTTTCTTAATGTACTGCACATGCGTATGGGACTTGCATTCCCACACTTAGGCAGTACATCAGTGCTTTCGTAAGGAAGCAACGGGAAGATCTCCCTTGCGTCTTCCTTTCTTTTTTTTTAAATAAAGATTGAAATCCAGACAGTTGAGAGGTATGAGAGACAGGGCAGAGAAAATACAAGGCAAATCACTTACGTTATGCAAAACTTAAGAAATGTACCTAATTTTCCTTCTATTTTCTCTGCTCTGTCTCTTTCGTACCTCTCAGTTGTCCATATTTCAAACTTTATTTTTTTTTTTTTAATAACCTTCAATGTACCACCAGCCACTGTAAAATGCAAGGGAAGTAGCAGTAAATAATAGTAACAAATAGTAAAGCTCAAGAATAGCGTCTGACTTTAAAAGCTATTCTTGAGCTTTATCATTTGTTACTATTGTTTATTGTGACCTCCCTGGCATTTTACAGTGGCTGGTGGTGCATCAAAGGTTATTGGTTTACTTAACTAAGTCCGCTGTCTTAGTTTTCATTTTTTTTAAAAGCTCAAGAATAGTGGAAGGGCATAGCATATATTAATAGAAGAAAGTCCAGATGACCAGACTTTTTTCTATTGATATATGCTGGTCAGCGTGCACGTTTTTGAATGTTAATGGCCAGTCATTGTATAATATAGCAATAGCCCATGTCTAGGTGTGGGTAATGCTGGATTTACCCACTGTAGGTGTGGTTTGGTCACGAGGGCGAAGCCCGAGTGGCCAAACAAAGACAACCGTGGGTAAATCCAGCATTACCCACACCCAGAAGTGGTTATTGTTATTATAATGACATTATTTAAGAAAAAAAATAATTACTTTTCTTAAATAATGGCATTGTATAATGCCTCCTTGCTGCCCTTCTGCAGCTGTCTGGTATTTTGCGGCAGTTCTGATGTACTGCGCATGCGTATGCTTACGCAGTACATCAGAGCTGTGGGTGGAAGCAACGGAGAAAGCAAGATCTCCGTTGCTTGTTACAAAGTGTCTCGCTATGTTAAAGGAGTTTAACATAGCGAGATAGCTTTAAAAAACAGTAACGGAGAAAGCAAGATCTCCGTTACTTTTTTTAAAGCTGTCTCGCTATGTTAACATAGCGAGACAGTGTCTAAACAGCAATGGAGATCTTGCGTTCTCCATTGCTGTAAAAAAAGACTTATGCTAATGGAAAAAGTCTCGGCGACCGGACCTTTTTCCATTAGTATAAGTCTGATTTACAAAGTGCACACTGACCAATCAGCTTTCACGTTTTGGAATGTTAATGGGGGGTCGTTGTATAATGTTTAATAACTTGCAGTTCTTTTGTCACTCCCATTTTCATATTATGTTTATTCCACATATTAAGAAAATCTGTACTTTTCTACCACCCAGTCGTGAGGTATTCTTTGATTCAGCAATTCTCTTTGTAGAGAACTGTTTTCTGTTCGCCGTTGTAAAGATGTCCTTAACAATTGTTTAACCTGGGGAAACAAATACCTCATAAAGATTTCTGAGCCAGTGTCTTCTGATGATTCTGCTGATGAATCAGACATAACTGACCAGCCTGAGGCTCCTTCTCCAATTTTGAAGATTCTGATGCTGAAGAAGCTCCGCCAGATTCTTTACCCCAGCCCCTGCCAAACCAGACAGATTTAAGAAAGGAAAAGTCCACCTTAAATACATACATCATTGTCCCAAAATTCAAACCCATTCGACCAATCTGCAGAAGATACCTCAGATTTCTTGCAGGATCAGAGCACTATCAATTCTCAGCATTGCCACAACAAAAGCAAGCTGACAACAGATTTACAAAGGGTCATTTACTTGAAAAGAACTTCCTTTTACTTCTTGGCACTAACAAAACTGAACAAGTTAACAGCAAGAAATCATGCATAATCTTGGTCCCATTATTTATGGTCCCAACACAGACACAGTCTAGAAACAGAAATCCCACTAATTCCATGCTTAAAACAGGAGTTCTAAAACTGGCAATCCAAGAGTTCAAACCATTTCTCAAAGAGGGCCAGTTGATGATAAGGACAGACAACACCACAGTCATGTGGTACATCAACAAACAGGGAGGCACTCATTCATACCCCTATGCAGAATGACCTTGAGCTGTGGACCTGGCACTCAGCTACAACATTCAGTTACAGGCAATATTAAAGACAATACTCTAGCAGACATATTAATCACCTCTCAATCACCAGCTCAAAAATTCTGCACAAGGACATTCCACCCACTAGCATGGAAAGTGGACTCACTCTCCTTCAACTGGAAAGGCCTAACAGCATATGCATTCCCACCTCTTCCTTTGATACAAAGGATAATCCTGATAGCTCCAAACTGGCCAAGACAACACTGGTACTGATGCCTTTGATGTTAACTCAGAACAACTACAGCATCATACATCCAAACCTAAAACGCTGCAACTGACTGCATGGAACATCACATAGCAGCAGCTAATCCAGAACTTTCCCAAAGAGTTAAAGACATTATTCTAGACCTTCAACAAGAAGGAACTATGCTGGAAAATGGAAAAGGTTTGTCATTGAGGAAAAGATGTGTCAAACATAGATATGCCTAACATTCTGGAACATCTTCATTCAGGCCTGTCCTACTCCTCCATCAAGATACATGCATCAGCTATTTCAGCAGAATACAGCTTTGATCCACCTGTTTTTTTGCTCAGGCAGTTCCTCAGAGGAATCAAGAATGTAAAACCTCAGGGAAACCACCATTACCAGCTTGGGATTTAAACTTTGTGCTAGAAAAGTTGACACTATCACCCTTTGAACCAGCAGCAACAGCAGACCTACAACACCTGTCATGGAAAACTGCTTTCCTACTGGCAATTACTTCAGCAAGGAGGGTTTCAGAACTACAGGCCTTAATGGCAGTGCAACCCTTCCTAATCTTCCACCAAGATAGAGTGTCCATGAGGACTAATCCTACATTTATGCCCAAGGTGGTATCCAGAGTGTCTTTAAACCAGGCAATCACAGAACAAAAATAGCAGAAAGACTGACCAACTTTTGTAGCCTATGCAACAGGAAGGGAAGGAAAAGCTATTTCAAACAGACATTCCATGGAAAACCACCCACAGAACATAAGACCTCATTCTACAAGGGCAACAGCCACTACCACAGCCTTCATCCTCCTCCCTAGTTGGCTATGGTATTCGTACCTACCATAAATGTAGATGTCATTTGTTTGTATATATGTACATATATGCTTATTGTTGTGTTTACCTCTATCTATTTGGAAACATTGGCATCTATCGTTATGACTGCAGATGCTATCCAGTTCGGACATCTACATTTATGGTAGGTACAAAACTGTACTTTTTACTGCCTATTCCTCCTCCTCCTCCTTTATTTACTTACATACTATTTTATAACCAGTTAAGTGGATTAATCTTTTAACCCTTTTTAGTCATGAACCTTTGGTAAGTGAAAATTCTTCACACCTCATTCACTAGTTGTAACATCTCAACTGATAAAGAAAAATAAAATCCCTCAAAATCACACCCTATCCTTAAAAAGTAAGCCAATATGTAGTCTGAAACAGAGGAAAAAATCAAAAATCTATGCCTGACCAGTCTAAAATGAATGATAGTTCGACGGTTTTATCTGCCAATAAACATATCTCCTGTCTTTTCTTTCCTTATATGAGAACAATGCCAGCAACATTTGCACATGCAGTTTATACTCCATTCTCTTTAAATTTCTTGAACTATTTTGAGCATACTCTAGTAATATGATATACCTTTTCTTACAAGTAATCCTGTACTTTCTTACAAGTTATCCAAAGCTGCACACAGCAATATTAGAATTTTCATACTTCTTGGATGTAGTCCTGTATAAATGCATTGCAATATTTAATTTACTGTTGTTACAGCATACTGACATTGCAACTTAACATCTATTTTATGGGTTATAGTAACCCTTAAATTGTTTTCCTTTTTTATTTTACTGCTTCTGTACTCCCATGTGATGCAACCTACAAGTTTTATTTTGACCTTATTGCAGTACATTGCATTTACTTAGTTTTAAACTGTGCTGCCATTTTTCCCCTGACTTATTGAAAGTCTCCATTTCTGTCTTTAAATGAACTCTCCTTTCTTTTGCAATTGCACTTAAAATTTGAAGCATCTGTAAGTAGATTAATGTTTTACTATATAGCTCACACATATAAGTTACTGGAATTAAACCTGAAATTACTTCTGGTAATGATTTGGCCTGATATGTCTTCCAGCTAGGATGCAGTCTACATTTTTTTAATTTAATCCTACACCTAATACTCATACTTTTTCTATTAGACATCTGTATGTTTCAAAATCAAATTATTTACTAAATTCCAGATAACCACTATCCACTGGCATCTCCTGTTGTCAAGTTCCTTAATAACCCAGTCCTAAAACTGTATTGCATTTGACTAAATGCTTGTGATCACCATTAGCCCTTGATACATTATATTCTAGGAAAGCAACTAATCTTCTAAGATTTTTATCTATAAGTTTCCATGACACCACTGCTAAAACAAACTTTTTTTTTAATTACCTGTGTTTTTTTTTTTTTTACTTCTTAATACAAGGGTATCTCACATTCACATTTCCATTTCACACTCACTTTTTGCTAGTGTTATATTAAAGGTCTTTGCGAAAAGTTCTGCTTGCATATTTACCAAATGCTTTAGAACTCTTGGAGGTATCCCTTCTGGTTGTATACTTTATATTCCCCAACACTTCACAGTTTTTTCTCCACATCTTTCGTATTAGTTAATATCCTCCTTTTCCTGTTCCCATCAAACTTCCCAAATCCTCACCAAATAAGTAGTTTACTGTATTTCCTTTTGCTGAAAACACCAAACATAGACAGAATATAATCATTTCAAACCTTTGCAATTTGTTCACTTTGGTCACTGTCCAATAATCTTTTTTGTGTAATGATACTTTTCATGACATCTGTACAGCAGAAAGCTTGTCTTCCCTAAGCTGGGCATCATCTCAAGGTCAGGATCCTCTTTCAGGGTTATTGTGGCTAGAAGTATGCCCATGTAAAAGCCACCATTCAGGAGGATGAGGAAGACACTGAAGATCTATGATCTGTTATCAGATACTAAGGTTATAGAGGATCATCATAGATCCGTCAGAAGAAGGTCAATTAGAAGGTGACTTCAGTAACATACCCTACTTCCAACCCCTTCTCATTTCTCTTCCCTTTTCTACCTTCTTCCACTCTGTTTTTCCTCAGTTTTCTTTTTGCTCTTAGAAATGGAGGAAAAATATTGTGTGCATGATGGCAAAAGGAAAGAAACTTGCATTACATCATGTGAATATTTTGTCAGGCAGTTCTAGTACCTGTGGTATATACCCTAGACGATATCAATGGTGGATATTCTTTATACATATCTGCTGGTATAATAACTACCCGTAACTTTCACTTACAGATTCTAGATTTGTCTGGCATTTGGCTTAGAGGATTAAGGAGCTGTTTCATGTGGTCCAGTGGTGCCATGTTTTATTCTCCCAGCCTCCTTTGCCTAGCAAGTCACTTAACCAGACGTTGCTCCTGGACTGAATCTGAAAAAGCTCTGTGGAGATCAGTGCTCTACCCCAGAAACAAACAAACAAATAAATAGGTTCAAAATCGTTAGTATGGTTGGAAAAGTCTTATATGGGAGACTTGGAAATTTCTTACATATGTATTTACCTGGTAAGCTTTTGAATTTGGCATTAAAAATAAGCAGGTTTAGTTCACTGAAATGAATGAGTACTGAGATTTTCTTTTATAAATACTAAAAATAAAACCTTAAAAATGAATGATAATTTGGGTTATTAATTTGTCCAAAAGTTATTAAAATTACCAGAATTAAATATCTGTGTTTTTATTTTAGCTCATTTATTGTAATCCAGATTTAAAAATAAATATGAGCATGATAGATTTGTCATATTTCCTCTTCTTGTTAAAAATAAAAAAATTGGGAATCTTATTTCAAACAAACCTACTTCAAATAAAAAATTATGGCTACAACTTTCCTTGTCGAGAGGATCCAGCCCAGTGTTAAATCAAATTTGAGAAGGACATTACTATTAACAATGCTGATACACAACCAGAAATACTCTTTGCTGATAACTTAGTAACAGCTGTAAAGTCTAATAAGCTGATTTCCAATGTTTAACATAGATCTTAAGAGATTTTTATTTTTCAAAATGGTGCAAAAGATTCTCCTGTACAAGCATAAAGTGACACAATGGCTCTTGGTTCTTCTTCAGATGAGATTCTCCTGTATTGTTACACACTGAGGAATTAAGATTGCAAGCTTACATTAACCCAGCTGATGTCCATTACCATAGGGGTGTCTGTAAACAAAACCCTCATAACAAACTAAAACAAGTCACACAGATAAACCAATCTGTAAAAACTACAAGAAAAAATGACCAGGCTAGGGTGTTTGCTTTGTGAGTCCTTAAAATCTCTTGTGGTAGAGGCTCATGGGATATATGCAAATGAACCCATTAAGGACATCCTGTGTTTAAGATATGCAGATCTCGCATACTGTGTCCTTTTATTAAGTGTAAAAGGTTGAACTGAAGATCATGGTCAGAAAATACATATAATACATACTGTACCGTAAATCAAACGGGTCTAGGGCTACCCATTCCAGGGACTTAAATATGGCCTGTGACTTTAATAGGACACTCAGGAGAGACAGATTTATCTCCCAGTGACAGCCAAGCCTTTGGAAAGGGCTACCAATTCATATGAAACAAAGCACCTTTATGACACTGTTCAAGAGAAACCTGGACAAGTGCATGAGGTACCATAAATTCTTACTAGGGATAGAGCCCACAACTCTCCTGGACATGGGCAGTCATCACTAAATGCAATCTTAGGTACTGACTAGCATTTCTATTGTATTACATTAGGATGAAACGGCTGGGATTAAAAATGACATTCAGGTCGATAGCCTAATAGTCTCCTGTGAACTGTGAAATGCAACTGTAGACTTAGTTCAAGCTAATTAATTCTGCTGTTTCTTTATTAATTTATTTGCTTTAATTAATGGTCTTATATAATAGTGTATGCTCTTTGTGACCAGGAAACAAGATGGAGGATTACCTGTTCACTCCTGCTAAGTATATCCTATTGATGTTTTTACTTCCCATTTAAACCTTATGGAAATTACTTTCTAGAGCAACATGAGACACCTTCATGTTTTCTGTTCAAACCAGTTATTTGACATGCATGCCCACTACTCTTCCAACACTAATGAGGAAGTAATCTAAGTTAAAAGACCCCTCTTCAATTGCGTAGCTGGAGGAAAAACATTATTTAATAGAGTATCCATCTGATGGAATAATCTACTACGGAACATGAGAAAGGAGCAAACCCCTCTAACCTTAAAAAATATAAAGTATACAAATAAATGAAAAATAAAAAGAATATAAAATAAAGGAGCAGCTCTTTGGTGACAATAAGTGAAACTACTTCGGAATTTCTGGTTAACAGAATTTCAACTTAAAATCTTCAATGAAGTAATTCTAAGAACAGATACCACTAAATATGCAAGTTTGCCCTTTACTGGTAAACTTTGCACTTGTATAACTATATTGATTATAATATATTATATTGGTACAATGCATCTCCACGTCTGTTTGTGGTCTTTTCATTTGATGTTCTCAGAGCAACAAAAAACAAAACAAAAAAAAAACATTAAAATAAATTTTCTCTTTCTGAAACTTGAAAGTTGACTTTTCTTTATGGTTATCATCAAAATCCTGAGGTTTTGGGGAATTTACATCCACTTTTAAGTAATTTCTGAAAGAATTTATTTCCTTAACCTGGTAATGTGAAGATCAGTTGTGAACTTGAAACCAGCCAACTGTTAAAATGGAAACTACTTTGAAGAACCTGTTACTTGTGTTGCTCCATTACAAGGCAAGTCAAGCTTTTCATGGTTGTTCCTAACTATGTTTCACTTAAGGTAATGAAGTAAAAACATTTTTGAAGCAACTGTGTATGTTTTAACCTGGTTTTTTTTTGTCAGATTTTTTTACGCAAAGCTGCATGAAACTCAGAAACAGTATTATGACAGAATAAGAAAGCTAGATTTCATTTGTAAAAAAAAACAAATTCCATATGCTGCAGCTACAAAAAAAATTCTAAAGATATACTATTAATGACAGATATTCACCATAATACAACATAAACATTTCTTCCAACTTTCATTAAAATAAATATTAAGCTAACAAGAAAATAATTGTAGGATAAGTCCTTTTAAGGTAAGTCATGTAAAAGAAGGAATGGAAGGGAAGGATACCGTAACATTCCTTCAAAAACAGTGGCCTTAAGTCCCGGATTGAAAGCTGTTCAAGCCTTTTAATTTTCCAAAATGTCAAACTTCCTTCAGCTAAGAATGATGATTCAAATATATAACAACTCACAGGAAAGCAAGTGGGTAACTGCATTGAATGCTGCACTCAGAGATGTACTTGTTTATTCAGAACAGTCCTACAACAAAGCAGATCATTTAATAATATGAAACTAGCTAAAGAAAAGAGGCATAATATAATAAATATACTATGATATTCTGTTATGTCAAGCTAAACAGTAGAGGGGAAATATTCAGATCTGCAAAATAAAAAAGTTACAGTTGCATTTTTAATTAACTATACAGTAAATGGGTTCCACTATGGCTCATTGAGTTACATCTAGAAAAGGTTACAACTAGATGAAAACATTTATTTAGAAGAAGAAAAAATATATGTTTTGTAGGGGTACAAGTCCCCAGGCACTCTTCATTTATAAGGCAAGCCCCTCTCTTATCTCTTTACTTACTAACTCTGCAGTTGCACAATCATGAAGAAATAATTCTCCAAGAAGATTAGACTGATAGCCTGCACACACTTATAAGCTGCACTGGCAGAGATTTCCTACAGAAAACAATGATCAGGGAGTTAAAAGTTCACCACATTAAACTCAATCAGATGGTTTCTTCTCTACTTTAAGCTGAACTAAAGAAGGACAAGGAACTGATACAGAACAACACAGTCCTAATGATTGCAGCCTACCTAGTGATAAAGGAAAATCTGCTGCCAAAATGTTATTAATCTTGTTAAAGAAAATACATTCAGCACAGCAAACATGTTTTACTTTCCCCTCCAAGAATAAAAAAAACACTAATAGTGTAACTGTCTACCAAACGTGAACCTGTTCCAGTCTTGTCTTAACTCTGTAGCTCTAATGGCACCTCAAAACACATTTTCACAAAGGACCAGAATTAAGAAATTCTAATTCCTCCATCATCCTCTATACATATTTCCAGTACTTCAGTATGTCCCTGAGATTAAATCAAGTCAACATTATTTCACACCATCAAGTTTAACAGGACATAACTTATATAATGGATTCAAGTAGCAACACTTTATTTCACTGACTTCAAAATTGTGTGCAAAGACATGAAACACTACACAGCATCCTCATTCTGTTTCTACCTTTAGCACGTCATGGCTGGGTCATTATACCTATTGTTGTTGTTTATCAGTTAAAAATTCTTTGAAAAAAGAACTAAAAATTCCTCAACGTAAACCATGATGTTTGCAACGTTTCTGGTTTCTGTCTTGGAAATGCATACTCAATGGTGATGCAACGACATGCCAGATGATTCAAAAATTTTTTTGTAGGCAAGCAGGCCATCATACCCCCTCCCCAAAAAAATTACAGACTGCTACCTTCACACCTCTACTTATTACATACTCTGAGGTCGCACCAACACAGGGAAAGGGGAAATCCCCATTACACCAGCAATACAGCTTTCATGTAAAAGTCCTGCCAGTTGCACACTAATGATCCCACAAATAATTGTTGATCACTAACAGTTTGTAGCCAAGCCTGGGTACCCTGTAAAATTACAATTATTAATATTTTGCGTGTCTGACAATGACAAGGAGTTCAGCTACAAAATGCAGGAAAAACTGTTAGTATTCCCCTGTGACTTTCAGTGCAGCACAATACTAAATAAGACTACACAGATCTGTATTTCCAAACTGTCTGCGGTGGTGGTGCTGCGGTAGCGTTGTTGCCTCACAGTAAGACGTTGTCCTGTTCGATTCTCAGCTAAAGCGTCTTCTGTGTGGAGACATGCGTGAATGGGCGTACCTTCGTTGAAGGTTGTGCGTCAGGGCTGGCAATTCGGCACATAAAAATCTACTGCCAATCATTAGCGGACCGGAGTTCCGCTGTGGCGACCCCTGACTGGGAAAAGCCGAAAGATACAACAACAACATGCTTACAGCTTAAAAGTAAGCAGGATTGTTAGTACAGATGTAATGGTTATTTGAGAGGCCAGAAAAGGACAGTACTGATTCCTCTTCTGTGTCATCCACCAGACCACCACAAAAAAGAACATGCAGGAATGAGATGAGTACAACCCAGCCGTAATATGCTGAAGGCCAAATGGAGTGTATTTTGTGTCATGCTTTTGCACATGATCTTTGAAATGTTTGCATCTTTACATTGGACTAACACTGCAAATTAACTACTTCCACTGGAAATTAGATTTTATCTAATATTGAATATGAAAATCTTGACAGTTTCCTAATTCACATCGATTTTTATTACAAAATCTTGAAATCATATTCAGCCAGACATAACTTCAACTCCTATTAACCAGAAAACAGCTAAGCTTCATTTGAAATGTCTTGGATACATGCAACTTTATTATAAGTGAAATAACACTGTACTTAAAATATACAGAGATCACCGTGACATATCTCAAGCACAATCTTGAGTTTTAAGGGTTACTATACTAACTCTTTCCTTCACATATGCTATCTCAAGAAAGAAAATTACAAATTAATCTATAAAATTTTTATGTTATTTTAATAGATTTTAAGAACTTACCAGCATTAAACACAGAAATATTGCACCTCGACCTTTATTTTACTTTATAGTTAGTAACTGTGTAGTAGGTTTCCCTCCATGTAAAACAACATACCAGTTCTGGGGTAAGTCATATCCATATATATTTTTATAAATAATGCTATGCTAAAGCTGGGATTCATAGATAACTGCACAGCACCTCAAGATTCATTGTAGACATATGCTGAATTGTGCAGCTGCAGAGTTTAGGATTTTGCAATCATGTGGATTCCCAAAAGGGCAACATCTCATTAAGAGATAATTTGCATGATGATGAATTATGCAGTCAAGCAGTTTATTCATTATCCATGTCTATGCCCTACAAACATATAGCCTACAATGTAGTGCAGGTCCTAAACTCCAAGCTGATCAAAGAAAGGCAGAGAATCCCCCCATGCATAAACATTCACACAAGATATCTGCAGACAGTGATGCATTCACACACATGCATACATCTCATACACATATATACACGGACATGCACACATATACAGACACGTGCAGGTAATGACACACACTCACATACATACAAACATAAAACTGTCATAGTATGCCTAGCATGTGTACTATCAGACAACAAAGGGTAAGTACAGTAGAGCTGAGTTACAGATACAGATAACAGATCTGTTCTACCCAACAACCCTGTGTAATAGAATAAATCAGAAACATACGTATGGGTATATACCCTGTACAGACACTCTGACACTCACACACATACACATGCGTGCACACAGATGCACATGCAATATCTAGCATCTGCACAGGCTGCAGCCACTCTCTCTCCCCAGTCATGCCAACATTCACCACACACACACACGCACGCACTCCTTCACTCACAGTAAACATTCACGCACACACTTGTAGACCCACACAAATTCTGTCCCTGTCCCCGTCCCCATACACATAGACAAACTGACACATACTCCCACACACTATTGTAACTCCATTCACTACTACTAACCTGTATCATCAATATGCACAGGGTAAAGCTGCTTGCTTCCCCTGCACAGATTCCCTCCATTAAAATGCACAGGTATACACAACTAACTGGTAGCACAAACTTACATATTTTCTGCATTGTTCATCAGGGTAACTTAGATAGGATGGAATGCAGGACTTCATACTCTACAAGTTTCCTAAATGAGTAATAAACAAGGTTGATTACAGACCTCATTATCCTAGCCCCCACAACTTCTCCATTTGCATATGGCACCAAAACACCAGTTGCCTAGTATCAGTGTCAGGGATTTTAGTCTGTCCATGTAAGGCATATACTGGAGACCCTTGATCTTCGTTAGATACCTTTGAGGTCTCTCTAATTGCTGCAGGGACTTTGAACAGTACATGCCGAATGGGGCGTTATACTCAATTATGGGCTGGGTAAGTGCCGAGTGTAGGGGGTTATAACCTCTTTTACTCTCGAGGGGATACCTTTACTAATCAAGTGTGTTACATGGAAAGCTTTCCTTATTACAGGAGACACGTGATGGTCATTGATATTTTGCATTGTAAATTTTGCCTTTATATAAAAGTCTGTCACTCACACTCATTCCACCCTTTTAACTCTCACCATATTTGTTCTAATACTGTTTCACATAAGTGTAATCATGGCCAGCTTATGAAACATTTTTGCAGACTAACTGATACATTTCCAAATCTGGCTGATAGTTGATTTCATACTGCAACTGCAAAAATCACTATTCTGTTGAGAAGTGTACACTAACAATGTTGTCATTAATGAAATTATTATATGAAAATATTAAAATACTGCTATTTTGCAATCTTGTGTGGAACCAGTTAAATATAAAATCCCACATAAATATATTGGAAACACTTGTCTCAGTTTATAGTTAATATCCAGATTGCAGCCATGTCTTTGAACCAGAGAAAGTTCTATTTGATAAATAAACGGAGGGGGGTTGTGGGTAAAGTGATGCTGGGAATTAGACCCTGTATGAGCTTGGGTTGCTCTAATCAGGGGATGTAGAGACAGAATGAAATTTTGAAGCACATCATATGCACATGTGAATGCACATGTGTGTGCGTACACACACACACACACACACACACACACACACACACACACACACACACACACACAAAGACTTTTTACCAATTTCAGTTTTTAGATATTAGTGAATTAGATATTTTGTAGTGCTCCATTCTGGGAAAATTGGTATTAGTAGGCTAAGGAAGTTACACACATGAAGAAATGGCAGTTAAAGTACTGTCTTTCTTTCGTTCTTGTATTAGATTTTTGACACCCGATTCCTTAACCATCAGATGTTCATCCCCTTTTGAACTGTATTTTTTCCTATTCTCTTTCTTTCCCTTGTCTGAATATCCAAAGTAAGAGGGTTGAAAGTAGTGGATTTTGGTCACGGTCCACCATGGGATCAGGAGACTTTTGAATGCCTTTGCAGCTCTTTCCTGTTGACCAGAAGTTAGAGTGCAGTGCCTCCTGCACTAAGTCCCAGTCTGGGTGGAGACTTCTGCACGTGTGCAGTGTTCAGCTTGAATGTGAACACTTATGCTGAGCTCACACAGGCCACCTGGATGGTGTTGTTATATTCTCTGAAGACTGGGAAAGCTATCAACCGAAAGTTCAAGCCAGTGTAAATTCTTTACATCAAGCTGGATTGACAGCTCACCCAGTTAAATTTTGGGCTGTATATTAGGTCAAGAGATAGTGAAACCACAGGCTGAAAAAGCCGAAGCAGTGCAAAACTGGCAAGCAGTAAAAAGCATTTTTTGGGCCATGGCTATCTGTTATCAAATGCTTTGTTCTTGACTTTGCCTCTATTGCTTGCTCCCTTGACTGACCTTACAAAAGATAGGGTTGCCTTGAAGCTTTTGAAGGTGAAATGGACAAGTAAAGCCTTTAAACAACTTAAATAATATGCTGTGTTCAGAACCTATTCTAATACCCTAGACTTCACTAAGCAATTCCTAGCACACACAGATGCCTCTGAGGTAGCCATTCCCACAGTGTTTTCTCATGTTGGAGATGGGGAGGAACATCAAAGTCACTAAATTAGCAGAGAGGTTAATAATGCTGAGAGCTGTGAGTGATTTGTTGTATCCAACTTTTGTTAGGCAAAAAGAAGCGTATTTCTAGTATTTCATTCACTCACCTTGTAAATTCACTGGCCTTATAATGAAATTAGGTAGCTCCAGCACATATGTATGTAACTATGCCATATATATACGCACACACACATAAGCATGCTCCCTTGCAGTCACCCACAAATAAATAATGTGCATTAGGGAACTTACACTGTCTTCTCCTGTTAGAGTTAAAATGGATGGTGAAAGATTGGAGGATAAGAAAAAAATACAGAGAGTAAGGGGGAACTACAGTTAGGTGCAGCACTGATGACATCACTCATCTACTCAGTAGGTCTTAGCTGAAGATGCTGTCGCTCGTCAAGTCTGCAGGTATAGAACTGTGTAATTACTTTGACCCATAGAAAATCACTGCTAGTACAATTTCTGTTTAAACATTGATAATAGCTCTGTTTTTTTCTCTCTGTCTTTCTTTTTTCGCTGTGCTTGTGAGATCTTGGAATTAGCATATTTAAATGTGGAAGGGGGTAAGGGTAAAGCCCAACATGGAGGAGCATATGGACTCTAAAGAAGCCCTAACAGAGATTGGGTAAAAGTGTTTAGTTGTTGGTGTAGTGTGCAGTGTTGCTCATTAAAGTGCTTCGTATTATACCACTGGTGTGGTCCGTTTTTTTATTTTATTTTTTTGAGCATATATGGCCTTGCCTCTTTTAAAAACCCTTTTTTCCATAATATTTCAGCTGGTTGAAGGTTTATCTGTTTTTTCATCCAGTTTATCCTTCGTCCAATGTAAATTCCTTGCATCATTTTGGATTACTCAGGGAGTTGTAGAGGTAACAGCTGACTCACATCTCTTGTCATGTTATCATGTATAGAGCTTTGTAATACTTCTTTTGAAAACTGTTGCATATTATGACTGGAAAGATATGATCTTTCCAAGCTGAAGTTGGGGGTTGTGAGCACACCTCTCAA
Source organism: Protopterus annectens (assembly GCF_019279795.1). Lineage (NCBI taxonomy): Eukaryota > Metazoa > Chordata > Ceratodontiformes > Protopteridae > Protopterus > Protopterus annectens. The sequence goes on from NC_056749.1 coordinate 347,449,953, forward strand.
CTGCTGTGATTTAAGCACAGTGCTATTTTGCCCTGAAATTTAGCCTTGCTGTTCCTAGATTTACTGATGTTCATAGGTAGGTAGGTACCAGGCTATCTGCCCTAAGGCATTTATAAGCCTAGCCAGCATGTTGGCTTTCGCCTCTCTTTTAGACTAGATTCCTGAGCCTCTGTCCAGCAGGGCCATAGAAGTGATCCCAGGAATAAATTTACGATTTCCCATCTACTCATCAAGATTTCTCTTGAAGAGGGTCAGCGAGGGGCTCTGCCTAACATGGACTGGGATTCTATTCCAGAACGAGGGAAACCTTTGGGATATGAATATGTCCCTCCAGCATGTCCTGTTTATTGTTGTGCTAAGGTTTAAATCCCTGGAGCGTGTAGCTCTAATGGATTTGGTTTTCTTGAGGTGGAACATGTCCAACAATTCCGGGTTAGACATGGCCTTGAACGTCAGGCAGAGATCGCCTCTGAGTAGGCGGTAAGCAACTGAGTAGAGCTGGAGCTTCTTTAGTTGAGCTGCATAGGGCATCCGTTTGAGGCCCACGATCCTCTTTGTGAGGTATTTTTGAGGTCTCTCCAGCTGTTGCAGGTGCCGGGTAAGGTACATCTCAAATGGGCATTGTACTCAATTATGGGCCTGATGAGCGATGAGTAGAGGGGCACAATGACCTCTCTTGATCTAGATGTGAACCCTTTTGTGATCAGGTGAGCTATATAGAAGGTTTTTCTAACCACTTTGGCAATGTGATTGCCAAAGGAGAGGTAACTATCTACTTGGGTCCCCAGATCCCTAATTACTTCTTCGGTACTTAGTGGATTACCTCCTATGTGGTAGTTTGTGGGCCCTTTGTTCTTTCCAAAGGGGATGACTATGCCCTTTTTGGCATTTAGCTTGAGGCCATGGTTCTGACACCAGGTATCCATCTCCGTAAGGCCCTTCTGGAGGATGCTTGTGTCAACCGGAGAGTCTGTTATGGCTCCTAGTTTGCAGTCATCTGCGAACTTGCTAAGCCACAGTCCTCCCGCGTTTGCCTGTACCTCTGAGAAGTATATACCGAACAAGAGGAGTCCCAGGACTGAGCCCTGTGTGATGCCACTTGTAACCGGTTTAGAGTCGGACATGTCACCCGCGATTCTGACCATGTGAGTTCTATCCCTGAGCCAGTTTGCAACCCATCTTGTGACATATGGGTTAATATTTAAGCTGGTAAGCTTATTTATGATGCCAGAGTGGGGTATTGTGTCGAAGGCCTTTGTGAGGTCCAGATAGGTCTGTGTGGACTACCTTTCCTTCATCTATGGCTTTGGTAACTGTTTCGAAGAAGTCAGCTAGGTTTAAGAGGCAAGATCTGCCCTTAACAAAGCCAAACTGGGTAGGGTCCAGTGTTTGGAGGTTCCCAATGTCTTTGTTTATGAGATCCATGATGATGCGCTCCATAGCCTTGCAGACCAGGCTAGTCAGGCTTATAGGGCGATAGTTCCCTGGATCCGTTGTGGCGCCACCTTTCTGGAGCAGGATCACTGTTGCTATACGCCATTCTTTGGGTACATAACCTGTGGTAAGGCTGAGTTGGAACAGTGAATTTATGTGAGGGTTTAGTTCATTTTGGAGCTCGTGTAAGACGCAGCCCGGGATACCATCTGGTCCCATTGATGCTGTGTTTTTTACTTTGGAGAGGGCTGCTTTCACCTGTGTGTCTGTGATGTCTGGGGGATTGCATTTTTCTGGGATAGACACTGGCTCTTTAGGGGGAGAAGGGGGGTAAAGTTTGCACTGAACCTGTCCGCCAGGATGCTTGCAATGTCAGTGGGTTCAGTGTATTTTATGCCATTTTGCACCAGCTCAGAGCATATTTGAGAGTTGCCACCCAGATTCTTGACGTAGCTAAAGAACACCTTGTGATTGTCTTTAGAATCTTTGGCGATTTTTCTTTCAAAGCTAGCCTTTGATGATTTTATGAGAGATCGAAGCTTCTTCCTAGTACTGATCAGGGATGGCTTCCCTTTTTGGGATTTTGCCTTTTCATGTAATAGTTTCCTCCTTCTGTTGTATAGCTTATTTATGACCGGGGTCCATCAGACTGGTCTCCTGTTTTTTGAGGAGTGAGGCTTGGTTTTACTTGGGATGGCATGATCCATGCATTCCTGTAGGTGCTCATAGAGTGCAATTGTAAAGGATTCTGCAGTTTGGGTAGCATTTTCCATTAGCCCGGGGGCTTTGAAACTTTCCACTTCATTCTTGAGGAGTGTGAAGTTTGCTTTTGAGAAATTTTTCACAGTGGTTTCCTTGGCTGGGGGTGGGGTCAGGATGTGGATGTCCATTGTGATTAGTTTATGGTCTGATCTTACCAATGAGGGGTTTACCTCTGGTGTGGAACATTTAGCCCCCATGTTAGTGATGACCAAGTCCAATATGTTGTCCCCTCTTGTGGAAGTGGTGACCGGTTGTTCCATGGCATTTGAGTTTATAAACTCTAGGAACCGTTGGGCAAAAGAGTTGGGACTTGAGTAGTTTTCCCAGTCAATGTTTGGGTAGTTGAAATCCCCCAATAACCTGGTGTTTGGTCAGACCTTCATATTTTCCAATGTTCTCAGGAATGCCGAGTGGGGGTCCTGAGACAGGGTGGGTGATCGGTAGCAGGCTACAAACTGAAAAGCAGTTTTACCTACTGTTAGTTGCACATGGATGGTCTCCACTGCCTCGTGCAGTGCCACTAACCTGGTGGTGTGGGTATCCTTGATGAATATGGATACTCCCCCGCCTTTAGTATTTCGGTCCGAGTTCTGGGGCCGAAAAGAATGGTATGAGTTGAATCCTGGTAGTGCTGGAGTGCTCTCTGGGGCTTTGAACCAGGTTTCTGTTACTGCACAGATATCTATTTTCTCCATACTGAGGAGTGCCTTGAGTGCGTGCATCTTGAGGTTTAGACTTCTGGCGTTGAGTAGCATTACCCTTAGTTTTTTGTTTCTGGTATTGTCTATGGAGGTGGGTTTGTCTTTTGGGCCTTGCCTAAAAAAGGCACTATGGGGGTGGCAAGAGCCTTAGCCAATATTCAAAAACCTAAGGGTAACAAGTGCAAGCTGTCCCTGGCGAAGCATCGTGGCTTGTCGAGCCTGTCATCCCAGGCTGACAGACATTGGATCCTCTTTGAATGACACCAATAGCTTAGCCAATTGTTAAAATTGATCATTTTGTCTTTATACTGTGGCATCATTCTTGGTGAGGGCAAGATGCTACTCAGGGTCAGGGTCATACCGACCTGGGCTACATGATCAGAGAGCTGCTCTATGTCTCTTTTCATGTAGTCCAGGGAGGTAGGTCTCAGGTCATTCACACCAACATGGACAATGACACAGTCATATTTGTACCTGCTGTAGAGTGACCTGAGTGCTTGCGTTATGTGGCGGATCCTGACACCCAACAGGCAGCTTACAGTGACCTTTCTCCTTGTTCAGTCTGGTGAGTGGGATGTCAGTGTGCCTGACAATAGAGTCTCCAATTAGTAGTGTATTAGGTGTGTTATTTAGCCTTGGGGGCTGTGACTGTGTGGCACACTGACTTTGTGAAGTATGTGATATGTGAAAGTTATTGTGGGGTAGTGGTTGCTTGGATGTCTGCTTTGGAGGTCTCTGTTGCTTTGGCAGATTTTTATTTAGAGCCTCCAAGTATGTTTTTGTGAGTTTATGTGTCTTGTTTGCTGGTGCGATTTGTCTATGTGAGACTGGTTGTGTGGTGCGAGTGGTTTCCTTCTCCTCCTGACTGACTGTGCCAGTCTTGGGTTGAGAAAGCCCGGCCTCTGGTTTGGCTGTATAGTTGCATCTCTCACATATATTTGTGTTTGTTGGAAGGAGGAGAGGGTTGTCTGTGTACATAAGGCAATTGTAACATTGCCTCAAGATTCCCAGATTCACCAGCTGGACTAAAGAGTATACCTGAAACTGCGCTTTGGACATGCCTTGATGGTTTAAAGAATTGATTTATTGATTGTCCGGAATGGACGAATAGGAAGCCTTGTACTTTTGGATAGTATAAGGGGGTGTAGTGCTAAACTCTGTTAGTGCTTACTGAGAAATTTGAGCAAGTGCTGGGCTGTAGAATGAAGGTAGAGTGCTTATTTTGCGAGTTTGACTAGTTCTAAGGGAAAAATTGAAGAGCAGACTTTGTGGAACCGGGAATAGTTAAAAACTGATTAAACGGCGCTGCGCGATGTTGCGCGATGCGCAAAATCACGCTAAAGCGGGTTTTAAGGCAGGGAGTTTGAAAGAGATAGGAAATGGCCCAAAACGGCCAATAAGCTACTAGTTACTGGGCTGAGACCACTCCTCCAGGGACAAATAGGCTGCTCAAAACTCTCCACTCTCACTGGTGAACAGAGAAGCTTCCTCCTATCCAAGTAAGGATATGGGCAACACAGGAACTATAACACAGCCTAGAATTCAGCAAGACCTGAAAACTGGACTATTCTAGTTCAGAAAAGGCGGGAAACAAGGATTTTTTTTTCTTTTTTTTTTTCTATACAACAAAAACTAGGCACACGAACACAGTAAATGCTTTAGATCGGCTAGCGCACTTGAGTGTGTAGCCTAAAACAATTAAACAAGGCAAAAAATGACTTTTAAAATGCAAACACAAAAATGCAGAAAAACAATGCTTTGCAGAACTCAGATAGTTAGAAAACTCGCTTTTGGGCGAGACTATACAGTTGCTGGTAGGAAGGTAGAGAAAAAAATACTTATAATCAGTTAAAGTCTCTTTTTCGCTCTCTGCTGCTTGTAGAACTCTGCAGGACACGAGGAGCTGTGCTGAGTATGTTACAAGCGCAAAACCGTGCTAAAGCGGGTTTTAAGGCAGGGAGTTTGAAAGAGATAGGAAATGGCCCAAAACGGCCAATAAGCTACTAGGTACTGGGCTGAGACCACTCCTCCAGGGACAGATAGGCTACTCAAAGCTCCCCACTCTCACTGGTGAACAGAGAAGCTTCCTCCTATCCAAGTAAGGATATGGGCAACACAGGAACTATAACACAGCAAGACCTGAAAACTGGACTATTCTAGTTTCGAAAAGGCGGGAAACAAGGATATTTTTTTTTCTTTTCTTTTTTTTTCTGTACAACAAAAACTAGGCACACGAACACAGTAAATGCTTTAGATCGGCTAGCACTTGAATGTGTAGCCTACAGCAATTAAACTAGGCAAAAAAGGATTTTTAAAGTGCAAACACAAAAATGCAGAAAAACAATGCTTTGCAGAACTCAGTTAGAAAACTCGCTTTTCGGCGAGACTGTACAGTCGCTGGTAGGAAGATAGAGAAAAAAAATATTTATAATGGGTTAAAGTCTCTCTTTCGCTCTCTGCTGCTTGTAGAACTTTGCAGGACACCACGAGGAGCTGTGCTGAGTCTGTTCTTCATAAAGTCTGGCCTGCTTATGGGTACATACCATATTAAATAAATAAACTAAGCCTATACAAAGACTCCATTCCAACAACTGTATAGAGTTTAGTATATAAGGGGCTTCTATTGTGAAAAATAAGAAATAACTCCTCTTTCTGAGTCTCTGCTATGTTTTTTAAAGGCCAGTGCTTCGAGGGTGAGAAATATGGTTGTGTTTTCATCTCTTTTTTGTTGCACACCACACTCACTATGCATATTTTTAAAATATATCTGTAAATGATGCCACAGAGTATCACACATTGTACTCCTGCTGTTTAGAGATGAAAGTTCAGTTGTTTGCTGTATTCCAGGTAATTTTGGCACTGCATTCCTTTCCAGAAACTTCAGTAGTGGCATAAGATATAGATATAGTATCTGTTAATGATTACTTAAAAATATGGTACTATCTTATTGGCAGTAGTGGGATTAACCAGCCTCAGCATATCTGAGAGATGCTTGCTTCAACATAGGCAACCTTTCACGTTATTTATTGTGTACCTATGTATGTTGCCGTGGAGTCAGTGATGTTACGAACAAATACTTTTCTTTACAACCAGAACAGTCTTAAATTTAAGCATGACTGTGATCTTATTCAGAAATAATTTTTGGAAAGATAGGGTGGTTAAATGTGGCCCAGGCTTAACTATATAGGCATAGTAAGGAGTTGTTTCTGATAAGGTACTCTGAAGATATGGGTGGGCAGTATAGGAATATTAAGTGGTTGAAATTGTCATTGAAGAAATGACAAGAACTGAATGCATTGGTTTAAAGGGCTCCATCAGCGTTATAGTTGTGCTCTCTTTAGCTCTGTCACTACATTGCAAGAGGTTCTCCTGTTTAATTGTTAGGTGGGGTGCCTGATGTCTACATGCCCACTTGTTCATGTGTAAAGTAACAAAATAGCAAGCAGGCTGTAAGTACTCCAAACCACACTATTTATTGTGAGCGCTTTCATCAGAGAAAGTGCTCCAACTTCATCAGACAAAAGAAAAGACAACAATTATCCACTTTATATACTTACAAGTGGATGCAATTAAACCAATCACAAATTAACCATCAGTAAATAACATTCACTAATTCATGTAGGGTTATAAAAACATCTAACTCCATTATGGCAACAGTAAACAATTCAACTAATATAAGATATCTTCTCCATTTACAATATGTACACTTAAAACCATATACAAAACAAATAAAAATATATGCGTTAAAGTTCTTGCACGATTAATGAGAGGAAAAACAAACTAATACTCAAGGGCCTACTAAAAACTCCTTTTGCGGAGGCTATTTCTGGGTCAGAGCGTTCACCCCTCCCAAGAAAGAACACAAATGTAAGAGCCATTTGGTTCCATCTTCACCCCATAGCACTGACTCTAAGTCCTCTTGGGGTTCCTTCTCTGGGAGTGGGCTTGTCTGAGTGTGGTCTCCTTTGATTCATCTGTTGTCCTTCCAAATCCATGTAACAAAACGATGCAAACAAGATTTACTTTGGTGGATGAAGCCAGACGAAGTTTTATGGAATCCCCCCCCCCCCCAGCCCAAGGCCATAGTGACCACGAGCACTTCCCTGAACAGGTGGGGGGGGCACTTCAAGGGACAGTCCAAGGTACTTGGTCACTAGTGGAGGCCAATCTGCATATCAGTGTCCTGGATCTGGGGGCTATGCTTCTAGTGTTGTAGGCATCCCACTCTGTCCTTCCATCAGGGACAATTGCTATCCAGTCAGACAACATGTCAGTGGTCTGGTATGTCAACAAACAAGTGGGAACCAAGTCTTACCCATTGTGTCAAGAAGCCATGAGGATTTGACAATGGGCAATAGCTTCCAAACGCTTTCTGATAGCAATGCACATTCCTGGGGATTCCAACATGATTGCAGACAAACTGAGCAGATGCATCCTCCTGCTTCATGAGTGGTCCCTCAATCCAACCATAGCGGCATAAATCTTCGACCACTGGGGTCAGCCTTGTTGAGATCTTTTCACCTCGCCAAAAAAACACAAATGCAGCAGCTACTTTGCCCTAATCCCCCAGCAGGGGGAGTCCCTGAGGGATGCTCTAATACATGATTGGCCCACGGGACGTCTTTATGCTTTCCCCCATCTTTCTCTGATCCCGCACTTTATAAAGAAGGCCAGTCAGTTGAGAAGGAGAGTAATCCTCATTGCACCCTATTGGCCCCGACAAGTTTGGTTTATCTTTCTTTGGCCTCATCCAGTTCATCAACCATGTATTCTGGATCCAACTCCGGAATTGCTGTCTCACCGGCAGGGGTTGACAGACATATCGAGTCTCAAGATGACAGCTTGGTTTCTCCATTTCCAGTGATTACCAGGCAGAATAACCTTTCCTCCCCTGTACATAACATCCTTCTGGCTTCTCACAAACCATTCACCAGGAGAATCTATCTTAACAAGTGGAAGAGATTCCAGATTTGGTCTTGACAGAAAGAACTGGACTCCTGCTCAGCTCCAGTTACTGTGGTACTGGATTACTTGTCAAACCTTCTTCATTCGGGGGTGTCAGGCTCCACTATTTGAGTACACTTGGCTGCCATATAAAATTTCCGTAGTGGTTTCCACGATTTGTCTTTACTTTCCCACCGTCTTTGTAAAACTTTTTTGAAAGGGGTCTCATATATCAGACCACCCGTCAGAGAACCAGTCGAACCTTGGAGTTTGACTTTAGTTTTACAGTCATTGACTAGACCTCTTGTCCAACCTGTTGCCACTTGTGATATAAATTTTTTATCATGGTCATCACCTCAGCAAGAAAAATATCTGAACTCCAAGCCTTGTTAATAAAACACCCTTACATGGTCTTTCATAAGGACAGAATATCACTCCGGACTAATCCTTCTTTCCTGCCCAAAGTTATTTTGAACTTGACTATTCATCAGACAATTGACCTACTGGTTTTCTGTCCAAACTTCTCAAATAAAAGAGAATACTGCCTTCACTTATTGGATGTACATAAACAACTATGATTCTGTCTAGACAGAAGTAAATCACTACGGAAATCTGACCAGTTATTCATATCCTACTCGGGACCAAATTTGGGTAAATCTGTTTCTGAGGTGACTTTATCTAAGTGGTTAAGAAATTGCATATGCTTCACCTACCAGCATAAAAAAACTCCTCTACCAGGTAAGATCAAACCACATTCAACCAGATCGGTGGCGACTTCTGTTGCCTTCCATTCAAGGTCTTCCATGGATGATATCTGTGCAGCTGCCATGTGGGCTACCCTTCATACCTTTAACACTCATTACAAATTGGATTTGGTCTCCAGGGGGAGAGCATCTTTTGGTTCAGTGGTACTCAGGAACATTCTTCCATAGGGCCTCCCAAGACACAAAGTAGTTAGGGACTCTGTCCTATCAGTAAGGCATGAATGAAGATTAACAACATCAGATAAAGGCGTTATGTTCTTACCGTAACGTTCCATCTGTGTTGTTGATCTTCATTTATTCATTACGTCCCTCTCTCCTTTCCCCCTCCAAAAGGCTCCTGGAAGTTTGGATTTGGTCCTAAATATGTATTGGGGAATTTGCTCAGAAAAAGCCTCCACTTTCTTTCTTACGGCAAACTCGATCTGAAGTAACAGGGAGAGAGGCACTATGGGTAAGCTTAGCTCGAGAGGTTTTTTGGCTGGCATGAGCTTGGTATAAGGCCGACTCGGTTCTGAGGATGGAATCAACGCCCATCAGTAATGAATGAATGAAGATCAACAACACAGATGGAATGTTATGGTAAGAACAGGACTTCTTTTTATTTTTTGCACCACACGTACCTTTTGGAATTGTGGCCAAAAAGTTTAACCTTGATCTCATCAGACCATAACACATTTTCCCACATGCTTTTGGGAGACTTGATGTATTGCTTTGCAAATTTTAGCCAGGCCTGGATGTTTTTCTTTGTAAATGAAGGCTTCTGTCTTGCAACCCTACCCCATAGTTCAGACATATGGAGAATACGGGAGATTGTTGTCACGTGGTACACAACCAGTACTTGCCAGAAATTCCTGCGGCTCCTTCAATGTTGCTGTAGGTCTCTTGGCAACCTCCCTGACCAGTTTTCATCTTGTCTTTTCATCAATTTTGGAGGGATGTCCAGTTCTTTGCAACATCATTGTTGTCCCATATTTTCTGCACTTTTTGATGACTGTCTTCACTGTGTTCCATAGTATATCCAATGCTGTGGATATTTTTTATACCCTCTCCTGACTGATACCTTTCAACAATGAGATCCCTTTGTTGCTTTGTTAGTTCTCTGCGGACCATGGCTTTTGCTGTAGCAGGCAACTGAGTAAATGTCAGGAAAATCCTACTAGGACAGCTGAACTTTATTTGGGGTTAATCGGAGTGTCTTTAATTGATGGCAGGTGTGTAACCAAGAAGACTGAATGCTGTAATTAAATCAAAAGGTGCTTCAAAAAAGTATTAATTTAAGGGTGTGCACAATTATGCAACCAGCTTATTGTACATTTTTTATTTTTTATATTTTTCTCCTAACAGATTAGTTTTTCAACTGAATTGTACGGGGTATAGGTCACATTAAAGGAGGGAAAAGTTTTGAAATGATTTATTGTGGTCTCATTTTTTTTATATGTCACAAAAACCTGGCATTTTAACAGGGGTGTGTACACTTTTTTATATCTACTGTATATGAGTTCCTCAGAAGAATATACTCCTCTGAGGCTTTTGAGAATTGGCGGTTACCTTACATGTTCTGTTGCTGAGCAGGTAAGTTCCCTGGGGGCGGGGGGGACTTCTGTCTTAATTTTGTTGATGTTATATTAGTTTCCTCTTCAGGAAAGTTATTTTAAAGCTAGGAGTGGTGTGTTTTAACAGACTGTCTCAAGACTGTAAAATTTCTTTAAAGGGAGTGCTTGTTTTTTCTGTCAGTTTAAAAATGGTATAAAGTAATTGAAAACTTTATTTTTGTGGAGAAGGTGTGTTTATTTTACTTTTATGAGGCTGGCAGTGTTTTAAATTGCTTTTTACTATATTGTAATATCAGAAAAATAACTTTAGTGGACCGGTATTTTTTACTAGCTTGTCTTTGGGAAAGAAGCGTCATTTTCGTCTTGACCATGGAACAAAATAATGGTCTCACTGTTGGTCCTTCTTCCAGAAACAGAAAGAAAAAATTAAGCAAACTGCCTTTGCCGCCACAGCAGCTATCAAGTTTGCCTAAACCTCAGCTTGGTGACTCTGCTGTGGCCATTCATTGTATCTCAGACGACTCATCTTTTACCCCAGATCCCCCCTAGTGTAGCACGTACAGCCACTGTGGACTGGGGATTAGCCAAATGCTCTGTGGCTGTTGTAGTCTCTTCAATGGGCAAGGGAGAGCCACTCCTGTTAGTTCAGGGAGAGGGAACAGGGAAGGTTTCATTGTTGTGTCAGAATGCTGTACCCATCCCTGGGGAAGCCATTGTTGCCATTAGTAGCATGGTTGCCCCCATTTTTTCTGTCAAAAAAGAAACAGAAAATCAGGCAAGAATCTACTCCTCTTCAGTTTTCTTAAGATAGGAGTAGTTTACTGGGGTTGGCTCAGGGTTTAATTTAGGCTATTGATCCTTCTTGGAAAGTAGTTTTTGGTAAAACAAAGAGGGATTCCTATTTTTCTGAAGAAATTCAAGATTCTGAATCTGAACAGGAAGATGCAAGGATGGATACAGTTCTTTCCCTCAGATTTATGATTCAGACTCTGGGAGAGCTCAGTTTCTAATTCTTCCTGCGATGGTTTCTCGAATGTGCCAGATGTCCTTCAAGAATGCAACTGCAGTCATAACATGTGGGTTGTCCTGCCTCAGGCAGCCCTCGGTCGGCTGGATTCCAAAGTCTGGGTCCGACGTCGGCTGATGTCGCATTTCTCTCCGACGTCAGAGCGGCTGGAGTATATAAGCATCAGCCGACGCCATTTTCTCCAGTCTTTCTTGCCGCGCGGTGCCCGAAGCAGAAGCAGTTCGCAAGTGCCGGTCGGTCAGCTCCTGTATTCTACGATACCGAAGTCATCAAAAAAGCTAAGTACCCCATTGGGGATCTTTTCTTGCCTCAGCCGATGTCAGAAATTACTGAAAAAGTTAACAATTGTCTTTTTTGTGGTAAACAAATACCTCATAAGGATTTCCACTCTTACTGCCTCCCTTGCCTGGGCCCAGACCACGATGTCTCGGCCTGTGTAGCCTGTGCTCTCTTCAACAAGCGCACTCTCAGGCGCCGGGCGGAGTTCGCTGAAGACTTTTTCGGCGAAAAATTTGCTTACACCATGCCGTCGGATCTTCCGACATCACAAACTCCCAAAAAGCGAAAAGACCGGGACCGACATCCTCGGCCCGCGTCTACCACCGACTCCACGCCAAAACCTAGCGCGAGTGCTCCGGTTCCCTCTGAGACGGTCTCTCCACCGCTCCGAACCGAAGACACCGCATTACCGACGCCTCCGATTCCAGACATTACTCCGACGCCAGTTTTAGATTTTCCCCCGAAACCGAGGAAATGCCCGAGACCATTGCTGTAGACAAGGTCACTCCTGCACGTGGAGCTGCCAGGCCTCCTATGGCCATGTCTATTAAGGCCTACACTAGGGCTAAGGCAGCCAGCAAAACAAAGCATATTACTTCTAAATCCTTACCTCAGCCGACTCCGGAGACACAAATTATGTCCATGGCTGCTGATTTAATTTCCATGATTAGAGGTTCACAGACCCATCCTGAGAGAGCATCCCAGCCTCCTCCTGATAAAAGACCCCGGGTTGAACCCTCTGACCCTACTCCTTCAGATGAAGACTCTGAGGGCTCTGTCCACTCTGATGGCCAGGAAGAGCTCTTCCAGACCTATGAGGACTCGGATGCAGAAGATTCCATACCTTCGGACTCCCCTCCTGAGGATATTTCTTTTGGGGAAGTTCTGCACACCATGAGGGAACATTTCAAGTGGCAGGGCCAGGAATATTCTGATTCCAGGAAACGCCTTAGGACTTTCCTTAAGAAGCCTCAGCACAGGCCCTTAGCTATTCCTCCTGTACTTGATGTTCTGGATGATTTGTATTTTGATTCTAGTGCTACCCCTGATTCTCTCCCTCCTGCCCCAGCCAAGCCAGACAGGTATTACAGGGTCCCAGAAATTCATTCCCATTTATTCAGGGCCCATACTGTTGATTTGGAAACTATTTCACAGGGGCCTAAAGGAGTTTCAGCCTCCACCTCAAAAAATCCTTTGCCCTCCAACAGGGAAGCAAGGTCATTAGAGATGGGGTAAAAGGTTTACACATCCACTACCTTATCTATGAGAGCTTTAAATTGCCTTTTTCATATGTTCCAATATCAGGATTATCTCTTAGAAGATTTACAAAAAGCATTAGCTTCTCCTGATCCTTTAGACAGGAAGACTTTGCAGGAAGCTGTACATAACACTCAGCAAGTAAGCAATCACTTCCTGCAGTGTGGATATGATGCACTGGAAGCTTCATGTAGGGCAGCTATGACAGGGGCAGTGATGCATAGACATGCTTGGTTAAAAGATCAACCTCTACCAGATCATGTAAAAGCAAAACTTCTGGATGCACCTTTGGAAAAGAACAAGCTTTTTGGTGCAAATGCTAAGGATGTGTTAAAGACCATCGAAGAAAAAGCAAAATCAGTTCAAACTGTAAAGGATTTCCTCCAGGTTCAACCCCCCAGATTCAGTAGGAATTGGCCTTCAAAAAACTGGTCCTTTCCTAATCCAGAAAAGTTTCAAAGGGGTAAGAACAGACGTGGCCGAGGAAGAGGCCAATACAGAGGCCCTTACAGGGGCGTGAAGGCAGCCAGGAAACCAAAGAGGTGACGCAGGGGTTTCTCCTGCCCAACAACCACAATCACAATGACTTTCCTCTACTACCGCCTACCAGGGAACAACTAGAAGCTCCCTTGGGCGGGAAATTATCTCTGTTTGCAGAAAACTGGCACAGACTGACAAAGGACAAATGGATTTTGGACATTATAGACCGAGGGTACAGGTTTCATTTTCATACCTTACCAAAAAAACAAGGCATGCCAAATCTACCACAACATCAAAGGGCAGAGGCTATCAAGCAAATCTCTCAGCTAACCCAAATGAAAGCAATAGAAAGAGTTCCACAACAAGAACAAGAACAGGGTTTTACTCAAGACTGTTCCTTGTTCCAAGAAAAGAAACTCAATGGAGACCAATACTGGACTTGTCCGCATTAAACACCTTTCTCATAGTACCAAAGTTCAAAATGCTGACTCTACAGCAACTCCTTCCCATGCTGGGCAAGGAGTCGTGGCTGATTACTCTGGACCTCAAGGAGGCATACCTGCATGTCCCTATCAGACACAGCTGCAGAAGATACCTCAGATTTCTTGCAGGGCCAGAGCATTATCAATTCTCAGCATTGCCATTTGGCTTATCTACTGCGCCCAGAGTATTTACAAAATGCCTGGCTTCAGTAATTGCTCATTGCAGGCTCCAGGGTATACAAATTTACCCGTACCTGGACGACTGCCCCATACAAGCAGACGACAAATTGATGTTGGCAAAAAATCTGGAATATGTCATACGATTACTTCAAGCTCTGGGATACACAGTCAACTTCCAAAAGTCAAGACTGCAGCCATCCCAGTAAATAATCTTCTTAGGAGCCAAACTAGACACAGCCTCTCAGATGGCTTACCTGACAGAAGACAAGCAAGAGAAGTTAACTCAATACTTCAAAGGTTTAGCAAAACTCACCCAGATGACTGCAAGGAGATTCCTACAGGCCCTGGGTTACATGGCATCCTGCATTCTACTGGTTCCATTAGCAAAACTACACATGAGAAAGCTTCAATGGTACCTAAAAACGTTTGGTCTCAGCACAGCAACAACTTGGAGACAATCATACCACTCATTCCATGCTTACAAAAGGAATTCCTATGGTGGGCCTCGGTGAGCCAGGAAAACACAGGTATGTCATTCAAAAAACCACAGATAACACAGACCATGGCTACAGACGCCTCAGACCTCGGATGGGGGGCGCACATGGAAGGCAGGTGTATACAAGGACAATGGTCTCCAAAGGAAACACATCTGCATATAAATCAAAAGGAAATGCTGGCAGTAATGCATGCTATCGAGGCTTTTCAAAACCAACTCCAGCAAGGTCACTTAATGATACGGACAGACAACACCACTGTGATGTGGTACATAAACAAGCAGGGGGGCACCCACTCTTACCCTTTGCAGACTGACAATGCAGCTTTGGGAGAAATCACTGAGTCTAAACATCCAGTTACAATCACAGTTTGTTCCAGGAAAAGACAATGTGTTGGCGGACAGCCTAAGCAGGAATTTCACAGATCCACACGAGTGGAGGTTACATCCGAAGGCTTTCAGACAACTCACTTCAACATGGGGCAAGCCAGAAGTGGACCTGTTTGCCTCTCACCTCAATCATCTCCTACCAAAATTTTGCACAAGGACATACCATCCAAAGGCTTGGAAAATAGATGCTCTTTCATTCAACTGGAACTCCCTAGCAATCTATGCATTCCCACCTCTGCCAGTGATGACCTCAGTATTACTAAAGATCAAAGCAGAGAAGCCCAAGGGAATCATAATAGCTCCGGATTGGCCAAGACAACACTGGTACCCACTACTACGGAGCATATGTCACACCAGGAGGTGGGCCCTCCCTCAGTGGCCTCTACTTTTGACTCAACACAATTTCGAAACACTGCATCCAAACCTTCAGACACTGCAGCTAACAGCCTGGGAGATCCCATAAATAACTTCAACTTATCTCTCTCCAAGGAAGTTCAGCGGATACTAACAGAGGCTCGAAGACCGTCCACCAGAAAGGTCTACTTAGCAAAGTGGAAAAGATTCAGCAATTGGAATACCAGCAAAGGGCATGATGCATCATTACTGAACATCCCACTTATCTTGGAATATTTGGCAGATATGTTAAAGAGTGGCCTCTCATATTCTTCAATAAAGATACATGCATCTGCTATTTCAGCTAGATACAACACTGATCCTCTTGTTTTTTCTCACCCCTTACTAAGACAATTCCTCAGGGGAATCAAGAACATTAAGCCACCAAGAAAGGCCCCAGTGCCAGCCTGGGACCTCAATTTTGTCTTAGAAAAACTGACTATACCTCCTTTTGAGCCAGCAGCTTCAGTTGACTTGCAATTTCTCTCATGGAAAACAGCCTTCCTGTTGGCAATTACCTCAGCAAGAAGGGTTTCGGAACTACAGGCCCTAATGGCAATACCACCCTTTATTATTTTCCACAGAGACAGGGTTTCATTAAGGACCAACCCTACCATTATGCCAAAGGTGGTATCTAGGGTTTCTCTAAATCAAGCCATTCATCTGCCTGCTTTCTTCCCCAATCCTGAGAATAAGGGGAAAGGCTTTTGCATACCTTGGACATTCATAGACAACCGATACTACCTGGACAGAACCAAGGCCAGTAGGAAGTCTGAACAGCTTTTGTAGCTTACGCCCTGCAGTCCAAGGAAAAGCAATTTCAAAACAGACTGTTTCTAAATGGATTGGACATTGCATCAGATTCTGTTATTCCTTTCATGGAAAGACTGTTCCAGCCTATGTCAGACCACATTCCACCAGAGCTTCAGCCACCTCTACAGCATTTTTAAGAGGGGTGCCTACAAAGGACATTCTAGAAGCTGCTACATGGAGCTCCGTGCATACATTCTCAAAACACTACAATCTCCTCCTATATTCCAGATCCAGAGCAGGCTTTGCTTCGGCAGTCCTGCAGGGTTTGATTGCCACACCATCTCTTTCCCTAGAGCATACCTCCTCCCCCAGCTAAGCTATGGTATTCTACCCACATGTTATGACTGCAGTTGCATTCTTGAAGGACATAGTACAGTTTTGTACCTACCATAAATGTAGATGTCCGATAGACATGCAACTGCAGTCGTTTTCCTCCCTCCATACCCCTCTATGCTTAGGGTCCACTCCTATCCTCACTCTTAGCTGGGGATATCTGTTATGGTGTATTTGTTTTATTGCTCATGTATTTGTTTGGAATCCTGTTTTTGTCTTCCAATTTGATTACAGCCTTCCTTGGAGGGCACCTGGCATCTGGGGCAAGAAACACTGAAGAAAATGGCGTCGGCTGATGTTTATATACTCCAGCCGCTCTGACGTCAGAGAGAAATGCGACATCAGCCGACGTCGGACCCAGACTTTGGAATCCGGCCGACCGAGGGCTGCCTGAGGCAGGACAACCCACATGTTATGACTGCAGTTGCATGTTTATCGGACATCTACATTTATGGTAGGTACAAAACTGTACTTTTTTTTTCAATGGGAAACATGGAGGTACTGTGAGTTGTTACAGAAAGATTTTCCAGAACCTACACCCATTTCTCCTTTTATGTCTGCTTTTTACTGCCTGTAATCTTCCTGATAGTCAGACAGATGCCCCTAAAATGGTAGATAAGATGTATAAAGTTCTTCAGTCTTCTGAATCTTTACACACTATTCCCAAACCTGACTCAGCAGCAACAGCTTTAGTTGGTCCCACTGCTGCTAAGCACTTAGTTAACTCCAATCCCAGTCTTTCTGATAAGGATGGGAAAATTATTAAATGGATGTGAAAAAGTGTATACTTCTGCAACTTTGATTTTTCAAAATTTTGAATAGTCAGGCTTATATGTTAAAGTTTGTTTTGACAAACTGTGGAGGTAAGTGGAATGTTTCACCCACAGTTTCTTCTTATGAGAAAACGTCTGCTTTAAATAACTTAGTTTCTTCTCTTGCACAGGTCACTACTCATTGTTTACAGAGTGTGTGTATGACACTGTTGATACTTCTTCCAGGGCTATGGCTACTGGTATGGTTTTAAGGAGGTCTGCATGGCTGTTTTTTCAGAACCTCCCAGATAATGTTAAAAATGAAATTTTACATTCTTCCCTGAAAAGAGAAATATTGATGTTCTTTGTCTTTCACTGTTGCAGTCCTGACTTGTGGGATTTCCTGCCATGAAAGTCCTTGGCCGCCCGACTACTAGAGAAATCTCTTTCCTCCTCCTAAGGCTAGTGATGCTGTAACCGACATCAGTACGCTTGGGTATATAGGGAGCCAGCCTACGTCATGAAATCGGTCTTTTCTTGCCGTTGGAGCTCGAAGCAGTGTTTCAGTGTGTCGATCAGTGTGCACCAAAATGAAGTTGTCGGAAAGGTAAATTCTCCGCTCGGAAACTCCTTTATTTTGCCTTTAACTCATGTCAGATAAAGTAAATAATTGTCTTCGCTGTGGTAAGCAAATTCTGCACAGAGACTTCTACTCGCTTTGTGTTACCTGCTTAAACCTGGATCACAACATTCCTAGTTGCCGCATTTGTGCTCGCTTTAACTCCAGGACAGTCCAACATAGGGCCAAGATTTTAGCTAGATTCCTTAGTCCTGAATCTTCTCACCAGCATCCGATGGTGACCCCGGTCATTTAGAGTTTGAGCAACCTAGGAGTATGAGGGAAAAAGATAAGAGACCCAATCTTTGGCCCTCGGACGGCAACCATTCTCTATCTGTTTCTCTTCCTAGGCTTGTGATTGTTGAAGAAGGTGAGGTGCTTTTGCAGCCCCCTTCTGTGTCTGAGGTGATGGCGCAGGCCTCTGTCGAGACCCAGTCAGAGTCTGACATGCCATCGGGTCCTTCTACTTCTGCACAGGCCCTTGCTTTCAGTGCATCAGTCGGGTCTGGGGCCACTATGCAAGCCTTGGCTTCCAAAGAGAGTGCTCTCTTCCTGGTAACATTCCTTTCTGGCTTCATCCTACACCAGTTCATCTTTCTTCCAGAGGGATAGGGGCCAGGATGTCGGACGTCCTATGCCCAAGACCAAAGTGACTCCTAAGAAAAGTAATGCTGCTGGGGCTTTGCCTAGGCCTACTGGCTCCCTTTCTCAGGGATACCAACAGGACTTAGACTAGATGAAGGCCTGATCTCCATAGTTGGGTCTAGTCAATCAGTCTGGGATGCCTCCCTAGGTAAAAGGAAATGGGATCCTACTTCTGAAGCTTTCCCAGATCCTCTTGAATCTGATGAGGATTCAGACCAAGAGGGGTCTGGTTCAAAAGAAGGACCCTCCCTCACTTCTTTTGAGGATTCAGAGGAGAACCTGGTCTCTGCCTCCCTCCAGAGGATCTTACCTTTGATGAGACTCTCCCTGCTATGAGGGAATATTTCTAGTGGGAAGCATACTAATGCCCTCAGTCAAAAAAGAGTATTAGGGTGTTTCTGGATCTGCCAAAGCACAAACCTCTTGCTAATACCACCATTTAAGAGGTGGTTGAGGATGTCTTTCAAGATTCCTCCTTGAATCCTGACTCTCTTCTCCCAGCCCCTCGTAAACCAGATAGGATTTATAGGGTACAGGACCCCCATAAATACCTTTTCAAAAATCCTTTTGCTTGTCCAGAGATGGCCACCCCAGGTCCCAAAGGGGCTAGAGCCAGTTCCTCTAGAAACCCTTTGCTAAGAGAGCAGGGCTCTTGATAGATTTGGGAAAAAGGTATATGCATCAGCTGCCCTTACTATGAGGACTCTCAACTGCCAATTTCACATGATTAAATAACAGCAAACCATTGTAGATTAGGTTAAATAAAAGATCACTTCACTGGAGGATTAAAAACCTTTCTAAAGAGCTGTTGAATCTCTGCCACTCGAGTTCTCAGGTTGCAAGGTATTCCTTACAATTTGGCTATGATGCTGTGGAGGCTTCTAGCCAGACCACTGCCACTGGCTCAGTTATTGGAAGGCATGCATGGCTTAGGGAACAATCTCTTCCTGACCATGTTAAATGCAACCTACTTGATGCTTCCCTTGACAAGGAATTGCTGTTTGGATGTAAAGCTGAGGCTGTTTTTAAAAAGATGGAGGACAAAGCTAAGTCTATGCAGACTGTGAAAGACTTCCTCCAAGTTCAGGCTTTTAGGTTTAGTATGAACTTCCCCACTAAACACTGGGCCTTTCCTTCCCAACCTGGAGGCAGACAGAAGAAAACCCACTGGGAAAGGACTTGTATACTGTGGCAACAGCTGCAGGGACCCAGGCAATGGACCTCAGAAACTTCCACGCAAGGGAATTCTAGGCCCTATATTTCTACCAGAGCACAGCAATGACTCACCCCCCCCCCCCCACAAGACTAGGAGGAACACTGTCCCTGTTCAAACAAAAGTGGACTCAGATCACATCAGGCAAGTTAGTTCTAGACATTATTTCAAACGGTTATACACTCACTTTTAAAAAGCTTTTACAATACTCATGCTATCCAGATATTCCTCAGAATTGAAATCTATTAAGCCCTTTCTCAAATCCAGATTTTGTGTTCTCAGGGATCAGTGGAACCAGTTCCAGAACATCAAAAAGGCAAAGGGTTTGCTCTGGTTCCCAGAAAGAAGGCTCTTGGTGTCCTGTCTTAGACCTGTCCAACCTCAATCAGTTTCTCCTGGTTCCAAAATTCAAAATGTTAATCCTTGAGAAACACAGCTCTTTATGGTTTCCCTGGATCTAAAAGACGCCTACCTACACATCCCAATTCTAGAACCACAGAGAAGCTTTCTTTGCTTCAGAGTAGATTCCAGTCGCTCTCTTTTTTCAACACTGACCTTTGGCTTGTCTACTGCTCCAAGGTTTTTCACCAAGTACTTAGCCCTTGCAGTTGTCTTCTGCAGGGTCAGAGGGATCCAAATATACCCCTACCTAGACAGTAGCCTGGTATAGGCCACAAATCTAGCGAAATGTCACAAGGATCTGAAGTTTACCCAAGACCTCGTGTCCTCCCTGGTCTTCACATTAAATCTGCAAAAAGCCAACCCTATTCCAACCAACAGGGTAGTTTTCCTAGGAGACACTCCTGGACTCTTCACTTCAAAAAGCCTTTCTTCCCCCAGACAAGTTCTCCTTTTTGACCCACTACTTTCAAAGAATCCAACAGAAACAATGCATCTCGGCAGAGAGCTTTTCCAAGCACTGGGCGACATGGCATCTTGTATCCTCATGGTTACCCTGGCCAGGCTACACATGAGGAAACTCCAGTGGTACCTCAGAAATGTATGGGGCCATCACTTTCAGTCCCTGATGAATGAGATGCAGCTGACTCCTTACCTCAAGGACAAGTTTGGATCGTGGACACAAGCTTGTGCACAAAATCAGGGCCTTCCATTCAGATTCACTCTCCAGGGCCAAACTTTCACCATAGATGCCTCAGAAACAGCCTTGGAGGCCTACTTTCAACACCTCCAATCCCAACAGAAGTGGGAGGTTCAGTTCAAGGACAGGTACATAAGCTGGAAAGAGCTTATGGCAGTGTAAAAACCTGATAGCTTTCAAGGAAAAATGGGATTGGAACCGTGGGTCCTGTTTGTCAAAACAGACAACACCACAGTTATGTGGTACATAGACAGGGGGGCCTCCTAGTGGTGCAAGTTTAAGAAACTGTTCACTCTCTGGAGTTGCACCTCTTGGCACAGTACCTTTCAGGGGCTCAGAGTATTCTATCAGATCACCTCAGCAGAATCTAAAAGACACCTACCCCTATAAGTGGCATCTGCATCAGAAAATATTTCTCAGCATGGCCTGGAGATTAGGAGTCCCACAGATAGACCTCATCATCACCAAGGAAAACGCACAACTGGAAAGATTCTGTTCCAGGATCAAACAGAAATCAGCCTAGAGAACAGACGCTTTCTCCTTTCTTTGGGCTCTTGTCTTAATTCATGCATTCCCTCCCTTACCCCTAATACCTCGAGTGCTTCTAAAGATAAGAGAAGAGGGCCCAAGGGCAGTGCTGATGGCCCCAGACTGGCCCTGGCAGCACTGGTACTCTGCTTCATGAACTAACCAACCAGAGTCCATTGCTGTTGCCTCAGAGAGTCAGTCTTTTCACTCAGGACAAGGGAAGGATTGTGCACCTCATCCTGAAGACGCTCAGCCTTTCAGCTTGTTAATTCCACAGCATCCAGGAACAAGCTTACCCTGAGCAAACAGGTCCAGGGCATTCTCAAGGAGTCTAGAAGGCCTAACACTAGGAGATCATACTCAGCTAAGTGGAAAAGATTTTCCATTTGGTGTCAGCAGCAGCAGCACCACAATCCTGATTCAGCCCAGATTGGTACCATTCTAGATTACCTGGCTAGTCTGATTGATAAAAGACCTTTCCTACTCCTCCATTAAAATTCATGCCTCTGCCATTTCAGCCCATATTCCTGCTCTTCCTCCTGTCTTTTCCCAACATTACATCCGAGTGACGCCTCCAGGTGCATCTGCAGTTAACTCCTACTGATGCCTCTAGGCATCAAATATTGCTTGATCATGTTTGCATCAATAATTTCAAAACCATGCTATGTACAAGGTTTTACAATATTTCATCTTAAATCTTACATGGTGGCAAACTCAACTACATTAATATTTGACATTTGTCTAGTACAAGTAAAGAGATATTAACTGTTGTTTATATGATATTAACATATATAGATATCATTTTCACATTTTTCTAAATATCTCAATAACAAAGTAACAGAGAGCTCCTTAGTCTCATATGAAAGCTGTCAGCTAGATGAATAAAATGCTTCTGACAGTGTGTATGTAACTTGAGAGGTTGCTGAAATATTCTAAATTGTTTACAAAATATTACAAATGTAATAGTTACAGTCTTTACTGTGACTTATAAAATTCAGTTTAAGACCTAGAGCCTAAATAATGTTACCACTATAAAATAGTGTGTGCTGAAGGATTTGCTGTTTATACTTCTTTCATAACACCTGTAGTTCCAGAGATATGAACATTTGTTTGAAATGTGAGGACATAATTTGATTATGTCAAAACGTTTAGGATGCGCCCATTGGAAGTTAAAGTGCAAACTTCCTGAGCTCCACTGGAGTGAATGAGTTAAGACAATTTCTTAAGGGAGTCATCCTCTTCAGACTGTCTAGGAGGCAACCTACCCCTCCATGGGACCTTAACTTTGTTCTGGAAAAATTGGCATTGCCTCCATTCGAACCTGCAGCCTCGGCCCAACTGAAGTTTCTGAGTTGGAAAACTGCCCTGCTGCTGGCCATCACCTCAGCCAGGGGGGTCTCTGAACTGTAGCCTCTCATGGCTGTGGAAACATTCCTCATCTTCCTCCCAGACAGGGTTTCGCTCAGAACTAACCCTTCTTTCATGCCCAAGGTGGTCACTGACACTTCTCTGAATCAAGCCATTCACCTTCCTACGTTCTTTCCCAACCCCCATAACAAAGGGGAAAGAATGCTCTATTCTTTGGATGTGCATAGGCAGCTCCGCTACTGTTGTGACAGAACAAGAGCCTTGAGAAAATCTGACCAGCTTTTTGTGACCTTTTCCCCTGGCTCTGAGGGGAAAACCAACTTCTAAACAGACTCTCTCAAAATGGATCTCCCCAGTTTTTAATTAGACTATGTCAAAATGGATCTCCCACTGTATCTCTTTTTGTTACAGCCATCATGGCAAAAAATCTCATGAGGCTGTCAGGTCACACTTCACTAGGGCTACTGCAACCTCTGCTGCCTTCTTGAAAGGGGTCTGTACTAAGGACAGCCTGGAAGCTGCCACCTAGTCATTTGTGCATGCCTTCACCAAATACTACCATTTGGTAGCCTTTTCTAGGTCCCGAATAGGATTTGTCACTGCCATCCTGTAGGGCATCCTCACCTCTCTCTAATCTCCTTCCTCCCTCTATTTATCTTTGGGAATTGTCAGGACTGCAACAGCAAAACACAAAGAATATAGTACAGCTGTGTGCACTTACCATAAGTGTAGATGTTTGAATGTATTCACTGTTACAGTCTCCTTCCCCCATAACCTAATAGGTAGTATACGTATAACCTCTTTTCTAGCCAAGGGAACCCCCCTTGGCCTGTCTTCCTATAGGAATTCTCTTCCTCATTTCCCTACTGCTCACTTGGGGCTCCTATCTGTAAGGCGACAAGAAAAAAACTGATTTCATGACAGAGGCTGGCTCCCTATATACCCAAGCATACTGACATCAGTTAGGACATTCGCCAGCCTTAGGAGAAAATAATTTTCTCTGGTAGTTGAGCCAGCCAAGGTCTTTCACAGCAGGAAATCCCACAAGTCAGGACTGCAACAGTGAATACACTTGAACATCTACATTTATGGTAAGTGTAGACAACAGTACTTTTGCCCTCTCTGCTGCAGAGGTGATTAAAAAGGGTAGTAAAAGGGGCAGGTGAATTAAGGAATCTGCAAGATTTGTCATCTCTCCTTTTCAAAATTTTCCAAGGGATTTTTCCATCTCCTCATCCAGTGTCTGGGAAAAACAGAATAAACAGTCTCAACATAATACAGGTAGACATTTAAGAAGAAATGGCATGGGAGTTCCAAAAAGAAGTCTTAAACATCTGAAAACCAAGGATAGTCCAACAAGTCAGAATGGGTATTCAAGAGACCTTGTGATCCTCTGCCACCCTGGCCCCTTTTTTCTTCCAGAAAAATCTGAATCTCTGTTTTCATCTTTGGCAAAAGGTAGTTTCAGACAAATAGGCTCTGAAAATCATTCATTACAGTTACAGATGACAGTGGGAGGAAATTCCTGCTTTCCAGTGGGTCATTCCTTATCCTGTAGATCAGACTCTTTTATATCCACCATTTCTTCATCACATGCTGTCCTAAAGAATGATAGAACCAGTTCCTCCTTGCCAGATGGGGAAGGGTTTTTAGTAAAGGATGTTCATAGTGCCAGAGAAAGAAAATTCTTGGTGACCAGTTTTGGATATTTTTTTCTTAAACCTGTTTGTGTTAGTGCCCAAATTCATAATGGTGTCACTTTACAACCTGTTACCTCTTCTTCCTCTTTCAAGTTTCCTGGCAATACTACACTTAAAAGGTGCTTATCATCACATCCCTATTCATCGGTTCATAGGTAAGTACTAGACTAGCTGCCCTTGCAGGCCATTTTAAGCCTAGCCAAGTTCCCTTTTTGTGCTTGAAATAACCAATCCCATTTTTTTATAGATTGGCCTTCCTCAAACCATGGTCGATAATTAGGGTCTATAGTATCACAACAAACAAACAGATGATCGAACGTTGTTATATTGACCCCTAAATCTTGAATACTCAAAACAGCGAACAACCAGAACAGCGTTCCCCACCCCAGGGAGAAACCGTCGCTGCCCCCCCCCCCAAAAATAATAAATAAAGTGGGGGGGGGTCTGTGCCGCCCCCCCCCCCAATTTAAATATACCAACTCGGAGATCACACTACAGTGGAGGAAACGGCACAACCCGGACGGCCGGCCAAGCTATTTCTTTCCCTGGGAAAAAATTTGCTGTTCCGGCCGTTCACTATTTTGCCGGTTTGACACTTAGTGTTCGACCTAACAGCGTTCGATCATCTGATCATTCGCTTAACTAAAGTAGACCTGATAATTATATATTAACCCTAATAAGAATAACTGGGATAATATCATAGATGATTTGAGGGCACCCATGCATGGGCTAAAGCATTTAGGAGCTGCCTCTGTCCATTGGTAGCACAAGAGGTAGTCCTGGAGCAGATTTTCTGTTTCCCATCCCTAGATTAAGTTGTACTTGAAAACAGACAGGGATGAACTTTTTTTTATGTGGATGGGGATATGTTCCAGAGCAGCGGTATCCACTGAAAGATATATCAGTACCTTCAAACAGTTCAGCTGGTGTTGCTGAACAGGTTCAGATTCCTAGACAGAGTATTCCTGATGCCATTTGACTTGATTGTATGCAGTAAATCCATCAGTAATGGGTAGGAGGATGCCTTGTATAGCAGACACAGGTCACCTCTTTGCAGTCTGTAGGATAACAAGTATAGTGACATGGCTTTGAGTTGGTCCATGTAGGTCATGATGTGTAGGCCTTGTATCCTTTTAGTGAGGTATCTCTGTGGGCATTCCAGTTGTTGCATGGACAGACTCATGCCAAAGGGGGCATTATATTCAGTGACTGGACTGGTAAGGGCTGAGTAAAAGGGGCAATGACATCCCTAGATCTAGATGCAATCATTTGTTCATAAGCTGTGCATTATAGAAGAGTTTTCTTAGAACAATAGACACTTGTTGGTCAAAAGTTATGTCACTGTCCACATAAGTTCCCAAATCCCGAACAACTAGGCCAACTCTTAGGGGAGTATTGTTGAGGTGGTAGTTCTCAGGGGTAGATCCATTCATCCATCCATCCACAACCCCTTTTTTTTCCACATTGGGTCAGGGTGTCACTACACCAGTGACAAACATCAAGATGACAGTAATACAATAATACTGCTGTAGACTTCAGACATTTCTTAAGGTCTGCTGATTCTGGATCACATTATCAGTTATCTGCCTTACCCTTTGGACTATTCACTGCAGTAAGAGTGTTCAAATATTGTCTGGCTTCAGTTATATCTCATTGGATGCTATGTGGTATCTACGCTTTTTTCATATTTAGATGACTTGCTTATCTGTGCAGTCTTTTTCAAAGTTTTAGGAATCTCTGTCTTGGGTGAGAGATCTCTAGCACAAGTTGGGATTCCAAGAGATCATTCAAAAATCTTTCTTGACTCCTTCACTCAGGATTGTGTTCTGGGGATGTCAACTAGACACCTCGGTTCAAAGAACTTTTCTTCCACAGGAAAAAAAGTCAGTTTTTAGATCTGTTTCAAAGGTTTTCCATTTAGAGTTCAGTCACTGTGAGGGAATATGTCAGAAGTTGGTTTTCATGGCATCTTTAATTCTTGTGATACCCCTGGCAAGACTCCATGTGAGAAAGATACACTGATATATGAAATCTCTTGGGTATCAGCATCAGTACCCTTTATCTTTTCAAATCCCAGTGTTGTTTTTTTTTTCAGAAGAGAAGTCTTTTGGTGGAGACAACAGATATCCTTAAATCCAAGTCTCACCTTCTCCCTCCATCATTGCTCCAAAGAAGTCAGTCCTCACAGATGCCTTGGACTGTGCTTGGGGAGCAGATTCAGGAGTGTTGAAAGTGCAGAGGATGTGGGACAACAAGAATAGATGTAAGCACATAAATATCAGGGAGCTGCTTGCCTTAGTCAAGATACTCAAGTCTCTGAACCATCCTTGGTCCTCTTCAGGTGGTTACAGACAATACCATGGTCATGTGGCGCATCAACAAGCAAAGGGGAGCCAGGTCATACCCCTTTTGCAGACTAGCCATGTTAGCTTGGAATATAACTTCACAGCACAGTCTTGCTGTACAGACATTCTACATTCTATCAGAGCAAAATTGTGTGGCATACAGGGTAAGCAGGACAGGGCAGACCCTCACATATGCAAACTAGATCAGGATGTCTTCCAAGATTTGATCCATCTGTTTGGAATTCCCATTTGCCTCTTCTCTAAATAATCAGCTGGGAAGATTTTACCTCAGGACTCCATGCAAGAAGGCCTGGAAAACAGATGCCTTTTCTTTTTTTAGACAGGAAATTTCCTCTGTGCCTTTCCACCATTTACACTAATATCCAGAGTATTTGTGATGATTCGGAAGGAAACCTCCCAAGATCATTTTGGTGACTCCATTTATGGCACAGGCAACAGTGGTTGTCCCTTCTTTTGGAAATGGCCAAGTACAATTACCACAAGTTTACTCAGGAAATGGATCTACTCACACAAGATTAGGGGTGTTTGATATGCCCTGAACCCATTCAACTTCAACTGACTGCCTGAATGATAGGATTTTAATTCCCTTTTGGCACCTGTTTACTGAGTATGTGCATCGGGTACTAATGGAAGCAAGAAAGCTTGCTATAAGAAAATCATATATTAGCAAATGGAAAAAGGTGTTCTAGTTGGTGCCAACAACATATCCAGCACCTATTCAGGGTTGTTGTCTGGTTTTATAATATTTGTGTGAGTTACTTTCATATGGCTGATGTTCTTCATGTTTCACTGTTGCAATCATCACATTTGGGTTATCCCTGCCAGGGTAACCCTCGGCTGGCCCGAATAACAGAGACATAGTATTTCTGTGTCGGTTGCTGTCACTTGAGGACTGACGTCAGGTTGTCAGTAGTATAAAGTAAGGCAGCCGACGCCATTACATCAGTCTTTCTTGCTGTGGAGTCTGAAGCAGAAGCAGTTCGCATGAGTGCCGGTCGGCCACTACCTGAGTTTTCGTCTACCTAATTGAAGTTGAAGTCTTCTAAAGCTACGTACCCCATTGGGGATCCTTTTTTCTTGCACTAACCAATGTCAGAAAACGTTAATAATTGTCTCACCTGTGGAAAGCAAATACCACACCAAGACTTTCATTCTTTCTGCGTCACTTGTTTAGGCCCAGACCACGACATTCCCCGCTGTCGCTTCTGTGCTTTGTTCAATGCCAGAACTGTCCATTGTCGGGCCCTTTTTGTAGCTACATATTTTTGCTTACAGTCCTCGAACTCTGATATGGTTTTGGTAAGTCATCCGACAGCAGATCTTCTGAAAAAGTGTAAAGATAAAGACAGAGACAGACCGCACAGGTCCAAACCAACCGACAACGTGCCCGTTAAGCTAGTCGGCAGTTCTCCAGTCCTCAGTGAGGTGCTTTTGCAGCCCCTGATGCCCGCTACCGAGACCCTTTTGGAGTCCAGTATGCCGCATGACTCTTCTTCGACTAAGGATCCTGCGGTCGTCTCTACCTTGGATGGGTCCGGAGCCACTGAGCAGGCATCAGCTTCTGAGGAAGTCCTTCACACTACCGATTCTCGACTCAAACCGATGACTTATTTCGCGTCTACCGTTCTTTCGAAAACGACTGAGCTTCTTAGGCCCAGGGTATGAACCACATGCAAGAAACCGACGACCCATTCTCAGGCACCTGCTTCCTTGCCTCAGACCCAAATCTTTAAAATGGTGGAAGACTTTATCATGCTGATCAGGGGAAGCCAAGCTACCCCCTCCAAAAGGAAAAGAGATCTGGCCCCTGAAGAAGAGTCAGATGACTCTGATGCATCTGAATATAAAGACATGCAACCCCTCTCTACTTATGAGGATTCGGATGCAGAGGATTCCATTCCTTCAGCCTCTCCCCCAGAGGATTTTTCCTTTGGGGAATCCCTTCATACTTTATGGGAGCATTTTCAATGGGAGAGTCAGGACTACCCTCAGTCTAAAAAGAGACTCAGGGAATTCTTAGATCTTCCACAGCACA
The DNA here is from genome assembly GCF_019279795.1 of Protopterus annectens. Taxonomy (NCBI): domain Eukaryota; kingdom Metazoa; phylum Chordata; order Ceratodontiformes; family Protopteridae; genus Protopterus; species Protopterus annectens. The sequence continues at coordinate 347,478,563 of NC_056749.1, forward strand.
GACCCTTGGCCATCCCTCCAGTCCTGGATGTTGTGGAAGATGTTTTCCTGGAATCCTGCTTGACGCCTGACAACCTTCCTCCTGGACCCAGAAAACCAGACAGGTACTACAAAGTCCCTGACTCTCATAAATTTCTGTTTAAAAATTCTACTGCTGACCCTGAGGTTATTTCTCAAGGGCCAAAAGGGATTAAAACAACCTCTGCTAAGAATCCCACCCCCCCCCGAGACAGGGATTTCTGAACATTGGACAGATGGGGTAAAAAAGTATACACCTCAACTACGGTTTACTATCAAAATGTCAAAATTAATTTGGTCTAAATCATTACATCGAATGGTCAAAATACCGAAATTAAAATGTCGAAGTTTAAATGGTCGACAAACACCTGCAAACTAACATTAGTGTTTATGCAGGGGGACTGTGCCCACCTACACCCCCCACACCCCCTGCTACTTATATATATTACAACTCCGAGGTCGCACAACAGTGCTGACCAGGGTAAATCCTTGCCTGTTGTCAACATAATTTCGACAGGAATTTGAATGCACTGCCTGTCGACCAAATGACCTACTTATTATTCATGTGTTGACCATGCATGTCGATCTTATGACCGTTAGACCATAGGAATGTTGACATTTTGATAGTAAACCCCTGAACTACTCTTGCTATCAGGGCACTAAATTGTCAGTTCCATATGCTGAAATTTCTGCAACATACCTTGGAACTCCATAAACAAAAAATGTTTTCCTTTCCTGCTTGGGCAGAATCTAAAGATTTTCAAGAGTTAATGCATTCTGCAAGTCAAGTAACTCAACACACCTTGTACTGTGGTTTTGATGCCCTAGAAGCTTCTTGCAAGGCAGCAGTCACTGGATCTGTCATTAGAAGGCATGCATGGCTTAAAGAACAGCCCCTGCCAGACCATGCCCCCTTGCACAAAGATAACTTATTTGACACTAAGGCAGAAGAGGTCTTAAAAAAGATGGAAGAAAAAACAGAATCTATGCAAACAGTTAAGGATTTCTTGCAGGTCCAGCCCCCTAGGTTCAGCAGGCACTGTCCCTCCAAACACTGGTCCTTTCCTGCTCCCATAAAACTGGCCCAGCCTAGGCCCCTTGGAAACAGACCCCCAGACAGCAGCCACAGGGAATGCAGAGATCTAAACAGTGGACTATGTCCACTTCAAAACCAGGGAGTTGTAAGCCACCCCCTTATGGTAAGAACTCACAATGACTCCCCTCCTCCACCCCCTTCCTCTGCCCACCTTCACTTACCCCTAGGAGGAAAACTCTCCTTTCACTCAAGCACTTGGGCCACCATTACAAAGGACCACTGGGTTCTGAACATTGTGTCTCAGGGATACAAATTTTTCCTCCACACCCTTCCAACCCAAAAAGGGTTCCCACATCTTCCACCAAATCAGTGGGCAGAGGCTCAAAAGCAAATCCTTTCCCTGCTCTCTATGAAGGCAGTGCAGCACATTCCTGCAGAACAGATAGGCCAAGATTTCTACTCCAGACTATTTCTGGTACCCTGAAAATAGGGCACCTGGCGCCCCATCATCGATCTATCCATTCTAAACACCTTCCTGGTGATCCCAAAATTCAGAATGCTTACCCTCCACCAGCTGCTACCCATGCTCTCCAAGGCTACTTGGCTAGCCACCCTAGATCTAAAAGTGGCCTACCTCCACATTCCTATCAGGGAATCATGCAGTAAATGTCTCTGGTTCAGGGCAGGATCTCAACACTTTCAGTTCCCAGAGTTTTCACAAAATGTCTAGCTCCGGCCATTGCCTTTTGCAGACAAAGAAATGTTCAGATTTACCCATACGTAGACGACTGCCTTACTCAGGCAGACAGCCAGGAAAAGCTGCTCAAGCACCTGGCATTTGTAAAGACCCTCCTAACCTCTCTAGGGTACACAGTCAATGAAAAGAAATCCAAGCAGGTGCCTACCCAAAGGATAATCTTCCTGGGAGCAAGTCTGGAGACAGCATCCTAGATGGCATACCTGACAACCTACTTCCCTCAACTTGCCACCAGGCCCCAGCTAACTGCAAGGAAGGTCCTGCAAGCTGTGGGGTTCATGGCATCTTGCATACTACTCATTCCATATGCCAGGCTGCGTATGAGGAAACTTCAGTGGTACCTAAAGAGCCTTTGGTGTCAACAGTCTCAAAACCTGGAAACTCTTAATTCCTTGCCTCAGAAAAGATTTTGTTTGGTGGGCAACAGCATGCTCCCTCAACAAGGGACTGCCTTTCTCCCCAGCCCCCGCCACCCAGACCCTCACCACAGATGCATCAGACTGTGCTTGGGTGCACACCTGGACAGCAGGTGCATACAGGGCCAATGGAGCCCACAGCTAATCGCTCTGCACATCAGTCAAAAAGAAATGATGGCTGTGCAGCATACCTTGATAGCTTTCAAGCCCCTTGTCCCTCCAGGGGCTGTACTGATCAAAACAGACAACACCACTGTGATGTGGTACATCAACAAGCAGGGAGAGACTCACTCATATCCACTGTGCAGGCTGGCCATGAGCCTTTGGCATCCATCCTCTTCCATGCAACTACACCTGTAAGCAAAATACCTACCAGGCTCTCTCAACTCTCTGGCAGACCAATTAAGCAGAAATCTTCTGGTCCCACATGAGTGCGAACTCAACAGAAGTACCTTCACCCTAACAACTCAGAAATGGGGAACCCCGAAAGTCGACCTCTTTGTCTTCCACACCAACCATCAGCTCAGCAAATTCTGTACCAGGGAGCATCACTGTGTGGCTTGGAAAGTGGATGCCCTGCCCTTCCTCTGGGTCAATCTTTCGGTCTATGCCTTTCCTCCCCTACCTCTCATCCTCAGGGTACTGCTTAAAATAAGGGAGGAAAAACCAAGGACCATTCTTATAGCTCCAGACTGCCCCCGGCTACACTGTTACCCCTTGCTGCACAGCCTGTCCCCTATGCCTCCATGGCATCTTCCTCAGATTCCAAACATCCTGACCCAGAGGGAAGGGGAATTCATGCATCCCCAATTGCAGACACTCAGTTTGGCAGCTTGGCTTATTCCCTAACCCCGAACCAATCTGCCCACCTCAGTAAACAGGTTCTGGATGTTATCCGTGAGGCCAGATGCCCTAGCACCAGAAAGTTGAATGCTGATAAATGGAAAAGGTTTTGCACCTGGATCCAGGCTAAGGAAGCCCATATGGCACAGCCCTCCCTCCCTCTCTTCCTGGAATACTTAGCTGACCTACTGCACAATGGCCTCTCTTTTTCCTCTATAAAAATTCATGCCTCTGCTATTTCTGCTCATTTTCACACTGAGTAGCCCCCTTTTCTCACAACTTTTGATCAAACAGTTCCTAAGAGGGGCTAGCAACTTGAGGCCACCCAGAAGGGCACCAACACCAGCTTGGGACCTTAACTTTGGATTGGAAAAGCTCACCCTGCCCCCGTTTTGAGCCAGCTTCTTATGCAGAGCAAAAATGTCTCTGAGCTGCATGCACTCATGGCTGTGGAACACTTCATCATCTTCCATGCAGACAGGGTATCCCTCAGAATTAACCCATCCTTCATGCCCAAGGTGGTGTCCAGTGTGGCTCTCAACCAATCCATTCATTTGCTCACCTTTTTCCTAATCCCCAAAACAAGCGGAAAATAATTCTTCACCCTCTAGATGTACACAGACAGCTCAGATTCTATCTAGACAGGACTAAATCCTTCAGAAAGTCTGATCAGTTGCTGGTTAGCTTTATTACAGGAGCAGAAGGTCAAGCCATCTCCAAACAAACTATTTCCAAATGGATAGCACACTGCATCCATTTCTGTTACAAACAGCATGGAAAGCCTCCCCACAAGGTGGTCAGGACACACTCCACAAGAGCAGGCTCCACCTCTGCATCTTTCTTCAGAGGACTCCCCACCAGGGACATCCTGGAGGCTGCCACCTGGACATCTGTTCACACTTTTACCAAGCATTACCACCTGCCTCTCTTCTCAAAATCCAGGGCAGGGTTTGCCTCTGCAGTCTTGCAGGGCATCCTAGCCAACCCCTAGATGTCCTTCAAGGATGCATCTGCAGTCCTAACATATGGGTTGTCCTGCCTCAGGCAGCCCTTCGGTCGGCCGGATTCCAAAGTCTGGGTCTGGCCTCGGCTGATGTCGCACTTCACCCGACGTCATAGCTGCTGTTTATTGGGTATAAAGGCATCAGCCGACACCATTTTCCTCAGTCTTTCTTGCCGCGCGGTGCCCGAAGCAGAAGCTGTTCGCAAGTGCCGGTCGGTCAGATCCAGGGATTTCTACTACCGAAGACTTCTAAAGCTAAGTACCCGTTGGGGACTCTTTCTTGCCTCAGCCGATGTCAGACAAAGTAAATAATTGTTTAACTCGTGGGAAACAAATACCTCATAAGGATTTCCACTCTTACTGCCTTCCTTGCTTAGGCCCAGACCACGACGTATCAGCTTGTCTTGCCTGTGCTTCCTTCAACCGACAGACACTTAGACGTCGGTCGGAGTTTGCAGAGGAGTTTTTTGGTCCTGCTTTTGCATACAAAATGCCGTCGGAGACTCCGACTACTCAATTAGCTAAAAAGCACAAGGAAAAGGACCGACACTCACGGTCCGCGGTTTCTGCTGAAACCACGGTTAGGCCAACCGCGAGTGTCTCGGTTTCGGCTGAAACAGAGTCCCCGGTTCTTCCTTTGGCCGAAAGCATGCCTCCGATAGCCGAGGCCTCACAGAGCATGGCTGAATCTGCTACTGAATTTACTGCTACAGAAGCAGGTTGCCAGGATTTGTCAGACACTATTCCTTTAGACATATCTACCCCTGCACGTGGGCTGCTAGACCCCAGCTTCTATGTCTATCAAGGCTTTTGCCAGGGCTAAAGCAGCTAAATCTTCTAAGGCCTTACCTGCAAAAACTCCTTCACATAGGCCTACTTCTAGTTCCCAAATGCTCAGCCTGGCTGAGGATCTCATTTCTTTGATCAGGGATCCCAACCTCACCCAGACAGGGCCTCTCAGCCCCTCCAGACAAGAGGCCTAGGACTGAACCCCTGAACCTGTCTCTACAGATTATTCCTCTGATGACTCAGACAATTCAGACCCTCAGAGGCCCATGTTCTCCTATGAGGATTCTGATGCAGAAGACTCCATTCCTTCTGCTTCTTCTCCTGAAGAATTTTCCTTTGGGAAACCTTACATGCTATGAGGGAACACTTCCAATGGCAGGGCCAGGATTTTTCAGATTCAAGGAAAAGGCTAAGGACCTTTTACACTTACCACAGCATAGGCCTTTAGCCATTCCGCCAGTACTAACAGTTGTTGATGATGCATATAATGATGTCTGTACTGCCCTGATTCTCTTCCTCCGCCCCTGCCAAGCCAGACAGATATTACAGGGTCCCGGACACACATTACCATTTGTATAAGGCTCCTGTTGCAGACCCTGAAACCATTTCACAGGGCCCTAAAGGTGTGGCAGCTGCTTCTGCCAAAACCCTCTTCCTCTGAAAGGGAATCTAGAGCATTAGAGAGATGGGGTAAAAAGGTTTATACTTCTGCTACTCTTTCAGCCAGGGCCTTGAACTGTCAATTCCACATGATTCATTACCAGGAATTTTTGTTAGACCAGATAAACAAAAAACTGTCTTCTCCTGAACCTTTAGATAAGAAGTGCCTTCAGCATTTGCTACATAACTCTCAACAGCTCAGTAACCATTTCTTAAAATGTGGCTATGATGCACTGGAGGCTTCCTTTAGATCAGCTATGACTGGAACAGTGATTCGAAGGCATGCCTGGTTAAAAGAACAATCCTTACCAGACCATGTTAAGTCAAAACTCCTAGATGCTCCCATGGAGAAACAAAGTTTGTTTGGCTCCCCTGCACAGGAGGTTCTAAAGAAGGTGGAAGAAAAAGCAAAATCTGTCCAAACAGTCAAGGATTTCTTACAGGTCCAACCTCCGAGGTTTAGCAGAAATTGGCCTACGAATAATTGGTCCTTTCCAGATAACTCCACAAGATCTCAGAGAGGCAGAAATAGACGCCCCAGAGGCAGAGGTCAATCTAGGGGTGCCTACAGGGGACGTCAGTGGCAGCCTACCAACCAGAGAAGTACTGCCACAGATTCAACTACAACCACTTCCACAGGGCAGACACAATGACTTGGCTCTAGTTCCGCCTACCAGGGAACAACTGGAAGCACCCTTGGGCGGAAAGCTAGCCTTATTCTCCGACAACTGGCATTACATTACAGGAGACAAATGGACTTTACAAACAATAGACAAGGGCTACAGGTTTCACTTCCACACTCTACCAAAAAAGAGAGGAATGCCAAACCTACCACCAAACCAAAAAACAGACGCTCTAAGACAAGTCAACAACTTACTAAGGATGAGAGCTGTAGAAGAGGTACCACCTATGGAACAAGGCCAAGGATTTTACTCAAGGCTTTTCCTTGTACCAAGAAAAGAAAATCAATGGAGACCTATTCTAGACTTGTCCGCACTGAACACATACCTCATTGTTCCAAAATTCAAAATGCTGACCCTCCAGCAGCTTCTTCCCATGCTGGGCAAGGAGTCTTAGCTGGTGACTCTAGATCTCAAGGAGGCATACCTGCACGTCCCTATACGACCAGATTGCAGAAGACACCTCAGATTTCTTGCAGGATCAGAGCATTATCAATTCTCAGCATTGCCTTTTGGCTTATCTGCTGCGCCCAGAGTATTCACGAAATGCCTGGCATCAGTAATTGCTCATTGCAGGCTACAGGGGATTCAAATTTACCCATACCTGGACGACTGCCTAATACAAGCGGACAACAAGGCACAATTGACAAAAGATTTGGAAAATGTCATACAACTGTTGCAAGCCTTGGGATACACAGTCAACATGCAAAAGTCAAGACTAGTACCATCCCAAAGGATAACATTCTTGGGTGCAGAACTGGATACATCAACTCAGATGGCTTTTCTCACAGAAGACAAACAAAAACAACTACCAGCCTACTTCATGACATTAACAACACAACAAGCTTACTGCAAGGAAAGTCCTGCAAGCCCTGGGCTACATGGCATCATGCATAATATTGGTTCCACATGCCAAGCTGCATATGAGAAAGCTACAATGGTACCTAAGGAATGTATGGTCTCAACACAAGCACAGTCTAGAAGCCCAGATTCCAATAATTCCATGCCTGAAGCAAGAATTCCTGTGGTGGGCTCAGGCCTGTCAGATGAACAGAGGCTTGCCTTTCCGCAAACCTCATCCAAACCAGACCATCACCACGGACGCCTCAGACCTAGGATGGGGGGCACACATGGTGGACAAGTGTATTCAAGGCCTATGGACCCAAGACCAGCTGAATCTACACATAAATCTAAAGGAGATGCTGGCAGTGAAACATGCGATCCAGGCATTCAGACCACTCCTACAACAGGGTCATCTGCTGATAAGGACCGACAATACCACAGTCATGTGGTACATCAACAAACAGGGAGGTACACATTCATATCCTCTATGCCGGATGGCAATGGACCTGTGGAATGTGGCCCTGAATCTCAACATTCAACTTCAGGCCAGATTTGTACCAGGAAAAGAAAACTGTCTAGCAGACACCTTAAGCAGAACTACCACGGATGCTCACGAATGGATGCTGCATCCAGATATCTTCAAAACCATGACAAAGAAATGGGGACTACCAGAGGTAGACCTGTTCGCCTCCCCACACAACCACCAATTGAAGAAATTCTGCACAAGAGCATACCACCCACTTGCTTGGAGGGTGGACTCCCTTTCCTTCAGCTGGAAAAACCTGACAGCATATGCTTTTCCACCTCTTCCCTTGATGTACAAAGTTCTACTGAAGATCAGAGAGGATCAGCCAAGGGTAATCCTGATGGCTCCAGACTGGCCGAGGCAACATTGGTACCTGCTACTGAGAAGCATGTCTTGGACACACGCATGGCCTCTACCTCTATGTCCCTTACTTCTAACAGAGGACAACTACAAGATCCTACATCCAAACTTGAAAACACTGCAGCTAGCTGCTTGGAATATTGCATAAAACAAAATAACCCAGGTTTATCCCAGAGGGTTAAGGACATTATCCTGGAGGCACGCAGACCTTCCACAAGGAAGACTTATTCAGCCAAGTGGAAAAGATACCTCATTTGGAGTGCAGCAAAGGGAGAAAATGTCTCATTGGCAAACATAGCACACATCCTGGAATATTTAGCAGAACTGTTCCACAATGGCCTGTCTTACTCCTCCATTAAGATTCATGCATCAGCAATTTCAGCAGAATACAACATGGATCCTCCTGTCTTCTCTCATCCTCTACTCAGGCAGTTCTTGAGAGGAATCAAAAATGTAAAACCTCCAAGGAAACCACCTTTACCTACATAGGATCTCAACTTTGTGCTGGAAAAGTTAACACTTCCCCCTTTTGAACCAGCAGCAACAGCAGAATTACAGTTCTTGTCTTGGAAAACTGCTTTCCTGGTGGCAATCACTTCAGCAAGAAGGGTATCTGAGTTACAGGCATTAATGGCAGTACAGCCCTTCCTTATCTTCCATCAGGACAGAGTCTCTCTGAGAACTAACCCTACCTTTATGCCAAAAGTGGTCTCCAGAGTATCCTTGAACCAAGCGATTCATTTACCTACATTCTTCCCCAACCCACAGAACAGGGGGGAAAGAATGCTACATACCTTGGATGTGCACAGACAATTACGCTACTATCTGGACAGAACTAAGACCAGCAGAAAAACTGACCAGCTTCTGGTAGCATATGCAACAGGAATGCAAGGAAAAGCAATTTCAAAACAGACAATCTCAAAATGGATAGGAAATTGCATTTGTTTTTGTTACTCTTTTCATGGAAAGACAACTCCTGAAAATATCAGACCTCATTCCACAAGAGCTACAGCCACCACTACAGCTTTCCTACGAGGAGTGGCTACCAAAGACATTTTAGAAGCTGCTACTTGGAGCTCCGTGCATACATTTGCCAAGCATTATAATCTACCCTTATATTCTAGATCCCGAGCAGGTTTTGCAACTGCTGTTTTGCAAGGGATCTTAACTACACCATCTTTATCTTAGTGCCTCCTCCCACAGTTTGGCTATGGTATTCTACCCATATGTTAGGACTGCAGATGCATCCTTGAAGGACATAGTACAGTTTTGTACCTACCATAAATGTAGATGTCCGATAGGTATGCATCTGCAGTCAGGATTACCCCCTCCTTCCCCTCTGTGGTATTCCTAGGGTATTTACCCCTTCTTTTAGCTAGCTGGGGGAATCTATTGTGGTGTATTTGTTTGTATATATGTATATACTTATATATCTTTATATTGTTTGCTCTCTACTGTTTGGAATTATTTGCATTTATCCAAATTGAGCCTTCCTAGAGGGCACCTGGCATCTGGGGCAAGAAACACTGAGGAAAATGGTGTCGGCTGATGCCTTTATACCCAATAAACAGCAGCTATGACGTCGGGTGAAGTGCGACATCAGCCGAGGCCAGACCCAGACTTTGGAATCCGGCCGACTGAAGGGCTGCCTGAGGCAGGACAACCCATATGTTAGGACTGCAGATGCATACCTATCGGACATCTACATTTATGGTAGGTACAAAACTGTACTTTTCCTTGACTGCCTCTACCCTTTTCCTCAGCTTTGTGAGTCGACCCAAATGTGATGACTGCAACAGTGAAACATGAAGAACATAGTACAGTTGTGTACACTTACCACAAATGTAGATGTTCGAGTGTATTCACTGTTGCAGTCCTAGTCCCCCCCCCCCCTCCATCCCTCGTTCTTCTCTTTCTCCTTTTATTACCATTCCTCCTTATTGTTCTCCTTTCCTTACAAGGGACATGTTGGTATTTATTTTGCAATGGTGAGGTTCTTCCACCAGAGCCTGGCCTCCTACTTGGGGGCTCCTGACAAGTTAGGGTAAGAAAAACTGATGTAATGGCGTCGGCTACCTTATTTTATACTACTGACGACCTGATGTCAGTCCTCATGTGACAGCAACCGACGCAAAAATACTACGTCTCTGGTATTTGGGCCAGCCGAGGGCTACCCTGGCAGGAATAACCCAAATGTGATGACTGCAACGACTTTATAACTACTGCTACTGGAGTGATCTGCTTTGAGGTAATGTAAATTTCTTTTGAAAGCAATTTTCAAGACGCCAACCAAGTTGGGTACGAATAGCACTCCATATGTGCTAGAAGAATGGAATCAGACCCATTCTCACAAATCGAGACTATTTAATTTCCAAAGTTATTTTAATACCCAGCACGTAAAGTAGGCATGCCCCCAAATGTTACAAGCGTGCCAGCCTGTCCCACATACCTTGAAATCAAAAGTTAAGTCCGGTGGTTATGTTCTCACCATGTTGTTACTGCCACTAGGGAATATATTTAACCTTTGAGATGGCTCACATTGACACTACTCTCATTCCCCAGCGGTTTCTAGAACAGAGTTTGCAGTCGGCTCCTGATTCTTTCCGGGGAGGGGGCAGGGGAAGGGAAACAGAGACTGAATGAGGACCAAGAGAAGGCGAGCTGTCGCCAGGGACTGAGTGACTCCATACTGGCATTAAGCAAGTAAGGGAGGCTTAAAGGAAATTGAACATTGACATTTGTCATTGTTAAGGCTCTTAATGTAAGAGACAGGTGTGTTGATGAATAGCACATGCATTCTGATGTCAATTAAATGCTAAGACAGTTGTAAAAGTTGTGCACTTGACATGTACACTTTCCCTCACAAGGAGAGTGTGTGAGTGAGTGTCCACTTGTGTGTATACAGTATTTTATCTTGCAGTAACATCACTTAATCTATCCAGTCATTGTCAAACATTATATGGCTCATTCAAATCCTGCCTATTAAACATTGTTCCTTCTCTGCATATATAATATAATGTTTGCAATTACAGTTGCCGTGGTGTCTGTGATGTATAATGTTTGCAACTACAATGGTGTCAGTTTGCTTTTCATTTATATAAATGTAAGATTGCAAAAAGTTTGAAATTCTCTCGGTGTTAGAAAAACTTTCTATAAGGACATATACGGAAACTAGCAGAGTTGCTAGTGTCATTGTTTTCAGTGGCACTTTTTGCGTATTGGAGGTAAAGGTGTTAGTTGCATTTGCAACTGGTAATGTTCCGCGTGATTAGCAAACGCCCTTGACAGATGCGCCGGCCTTTCTTTAAGTAAACTTGACAAGTATTGCTGCCCTAGTTAGTAAAGGTGCTCAGGTAATATAGACATAAAGGTTGAGTGGTACTCATAAATTGCTTGCAACTTAGCTGGAAATGTTTTGGATTTAGTGTTTCAATCTGAAACTCACTTTTAAACATGTTTGGGGGATGTGTGACCAAGGATTGGGAATGGTAAACCTAACTCCAATTAAGTATTTTTACATTTTGCACCAGTTGAAACCTTTTGTTCATTGTGGACAAGGAGGACTTATTTTATTTTTCCTTGTTTTTTTTTGAATTGTTGGAAAGTTTTTGTCTGTCACTTTGGGCTGCATAAATATTTGTGACATAAGACTCCACACAGCTCAAGTACCAGGAAGCAGAATGTCTGGGTCTAACGTTAAGGTAGCAGTTAGAGTCCGACCCATCAACAAAAGAGATAATTATACTAAATCCACGGCCACCAGGAATACTGCCTGATTCTTGATTTTTATTCAGCTTGTCGTAGTCTTTTCCTGTTGTGCTTTGCCTTATTTGTTAAAGTCCATTGGCTGCGTGGAAAGTATAGGGAGGAAGGAGAAGTCGGTTACATCACTGAACATAGTTCGTGGGCGATCACACCCTTTCTCCAGAATAAATCTTAACTTGTTGTACTATATTTTCTTTGCTACTGCATGGATTACTGAACTGCAGTGTTGTCTAGTGGTAAATGCTAGAAAAGACATGATTGTTCACACGAGTTCTGTGTACGATTAGATTGTGCATCTTTTAGTAGGAGATGTAGTACATATACAGATGTATAGTAAAGTTAAGTAATTTGCTTTTAATACATGTCCATGTAACTAAGGCTGTATTAGCTTTTGCATTTATTGAAGTGCTTGTGCTTGATTGAGAAATCCACTGGCTCATCCATTGTTTCCTTATATGTTGTTTAACTGCGTTGGTAGGAGAAGCTTCTGCATTCATTTTAGTGAATAGTTTTGAAGATGTTTGTTTAAGACTGACAGCTCTATGACCCTGTCTTTCTTGTGACAAGGAGCTATTAAAACAGTTAACAGTCTGTTATACTTTTTAACACATTAAATTTTTGTTGTAGCTAACTGTTGTAAGTTTCTGTTATCAATGAAGAATATTTATAGCTTGCCATTAATTGTCCATTACACTCCTTGTAAACTTTGATTTCTTTTATTTGCTATTCTAGCGTCTTGAGTTTGGTAACGACAAGAAGGATAAATGAATCCCTTAGGAGAATTATTTTCCACTAGGGGCTGATTTTTTCTAACTGTATGCAGCTATGTACTGACTCACTTATTTGTGCGATTAATTTGATAAATTGCATACATAGATTAATTTTCTTATATTACAGTGTAATATCAAAACATCAGTAGCAAACCAGATGTCCCGCAAATTAGTCTAGTAAAGGAAGTTCAAAAGATAGAATTAAGGTGCAAGATGGGGTTTTCAGTCCTAAAAACAAAAGTACAAAGACTGTAGACATTTTAAAGAGGCATGGCAGTCTACCTATTGATATAACTTAATCACCTTATCCCAGTGTTATAGTTTTTTTTTTTGTATTTTTTGGTAGTTTGACTTGGCTGTGGTAGTCCCTTTCCAGTGGAGGCCTAGGGTGAAAAGGTTCAGTTACAAAACAGGCAGTTTTATGCATCACAGAAAAATGTAAATCTTAAGATTACAGTATAGACATGAGTAACTGAAAGATATTTTTCCTAAAGAGTATCCTACAGTCAATCATCGCTTCTGTCAGCACCAGTGCATTGCCACTTTTTGTGTATATTTCCCCTAGGATATTCAGATGGATTAGCATATATTTGTTCAGGTGCGGTCAGACTTTGAAGACCATGCATTTCACTGTGGTTATTTCCACCTTCAGAGGGTTTCTTTCCAAGCTTATAACAGTGCATATGCCCGGTATGACATGTAAGGAAAATTATGTGACTTGGTATGCGCAACCAATCATCTTTTTCAAGCATGCATTGAAAATACTTGTACTATCTGTACATGTGGTGTGAGCTGCACAGGAATTACCTATTTCTAATACTATATCCACAGTAAAATCATGTGCAACTGAATTTAAATTGATGTTTTTCCACATGTGATGTCACAGCTTCTTAAGGTAATCTTTTCACAACCACCAAACCCAGTGGCTCACTTTCCTGCTTTCACCCAGTAGTCAACTAACCAGACTGTGCCCCCCCCCCCCTTTGCAAATTCCTAGATCCGCCACTGTATGTCTCCTAAGACATCTTCAACTTCAGGTCTGGCTACCTCCTCCCCAAAAGCACCTGTGTCTGCTTCTGCTTCACAGATCCTTGCCAAGCGTAGAGACCCAGAGCCTCAGGAAGCCCCATTGGGTGGCCCCTGTTCTTCCAAGACCTCACCAGAAGCCCCCACTGATGAGGTTCCCAGGAAGAGAATCTGTAAGAGGAAGCATTTTAACTCCCCTCAGGAGTCCCTCACGTCCGATACCGACTTGGGTAAATCAGAAAGGTACCCATGGTCCCCCTCTGAGGATATCTCATTTGCTGAGATATTAGAAATCCTTAGGCAGAGGGGTGACTGGCAGTCCACCAACCCTACTGAAGACGAGTTGGTTCTCCTGAAGGCTTTCGGGTCTCAGCCCTCCACCTCTTGGGTGTCTCCGCCCTTTGATGAGCTTATGCAGCTGGCCTCATGAAGGGAGTGGGAGTCTCCAGACACCATGGAGCCTGTCCCCAGGAGGCCTTATAAATTTATTTCTGCCCCCCAGGACAAATCTTTTCTTACTAAGGGTGTGCCAGTTGATGCCATGGTAGAGGCAGTAGCCACCAAAAAGGAAATTTCAGAAACTTCCTCCTCTATCCATCCTCCTAACAGAGATTCTAGGATCATGGATAGCTATGGGAAGCGCACTTACAGTTCAGCAACTTTTGCACTGCGTTCGCGCAACTATCTAACCCATTTTAGTAGACTGCAAGGAGATCTCTTAAAAGAGCTCGGAGATGCTCTTCAGGGTACAGTAGCTGCAGGAGCTTCAGATAAAGTTGCTTTCCAGCTTGCTACCCTCAACTCCATAGTAAACTCGTCCATGCGCCTCATTTCATATGCAGCTGATGGAGCGAGCAGGGCAGCGGGTACAGGAATTGCTCTTAGGAGACACTCCTGGATGCGCTTGTGTTCCTTCGTGGAGTCCTTGAAGTCATTCTTTGTAAATACCCCTTTTGATGGCTCATCCCTTTTCAGGCCCAAAGTTAAGGAAACTTTGACCAGGTGTGAGCAGGAAGGAAAGACTCTGTCTGCCGTTGGAGTCCATTTTTCCACTCCCTACCAGACCCTACCCCAAGGGTCAAAGGGGAGGAAAGATGTGGTTCCGCAAAGCCCAAGGAGCCTTTCAGGGCACACATGGTGAATCCCCTCCAGGGGCAGAGGAGGGGGCAATAATGGAAGATGCCACCCTTGTGGCAGAGAGGGTCCGCAAAAACAGGGCGACAGAGATCAGTGCTTTGAGAAGCCCTACCAGTGCTCCTGAAAGGAAGCCCAGCTGTCCTACTCTGGAGGCAGTCGGGGGTCGCTTATCTTTGTATCCAGACACCTTGCTCAAAATAACAAACGACAACTGGGTATGAAGTATAATTTCCAGAGGATATTACATTCCTTTCACTGCACCCCCTCCATTGACAAGAATAATCCTGGACGTTCCACCTAGTTACAGGGAACAGGCAACAATAGAGGTCCGATCATTGCTAACAAAAAGATTCATCCAACCAGTCCCAGCAGACCAGATAGGATCCGGAACTTACTCAAGATTCTTTTTAGTCCCAAAAAAGACAGTGGACCAGAGACTTATATTGGACCTCAGCAGACTAAACAGATCTGTCAAGAAAGAAGTTCTGGATGGTCACGCTTCAGTCAATACTTCCCTTTTTAGGGAAAGACAATTGGATGTGCTCGATAGATCTTCAGGATACGTACTATCACATAAAAATGGCCAGACCATCCAGTGATCATCTGCGCTTCTTCTGGGAGCCAATTATTACCAGTTTCGAGCCCTGCCTTTTGGTCTCACTACAGCCCCCAGAGTGTTCACTAAATGCATGGCAGTGGTCACTGCTCACCTGAGACGTTTAGGATTTCAGGTGTTTCCATACCTAGACTATTGGCTCCTCACCGCCACCACCAGGCATCAACTCATACAAGCCAGGGACACCACTCTTTCATTCTGCAGTCAGCTGGGCTTTACAGTAAACTCAGGAAAATCTGCCTTGTCGCCATCACAACATATCATTTTTATCGAAGCAGAATTGGACACCACCACCACTCTGAGATTTCCAGCAGAAAGAGTCTTACTACTCCGTCAGCAGGTCCACAATATCATATCCAAAAACAAGGCTCCAGCATCAGAAGTACTAAAATTGTTAGGCATGATGGCAGCTGCAATATTAGCCATACCATTGGGTTATGTGCACATGCGGACTCTGCAATGGCTGTTGTTCACTCAATGGTCTTACCAAGAGCTCCCAATGTCTCATCTTATAATGATCATGAACACATACAAAAAGGATCTTCAGTGGTGGTTGACCTCTCTTCTTGTCGCGATAGGTCGTCCTTTTGTTCTGCCCCCATCAGCGGCCACAGTGACCACGGTTGCTTCCCTGATAGGGTGGGGGTCATTTTCAGGGAAGAACAGCCCAGGGGACATGGACCGATCAAGAGACACATCTCTATATCAATGTCCTAGAGATGAGAGCAGTACTTTTAACGTTGTAATACTTCCAGGACTCTCTTCCTCTGGCTACAGTTGCAATTCAGACAGACAACATGTCAGTGGTCTGGTACTTGAACAAACAAGGAGGAACCAGATTCTACCCCCTTTGTCGCGAGGCCCTAAGAGTATGGCAGTGGGCTGCATCCATCCAACGTTTTCTGTTGGCAATGCACATTCCGGGGAAATCCAACATGATAGCAGACAAGCTCAGCAGAGCAATTTTGTTGCCTCACGAGTGGTCCCTCAAGAAAGAAATAGCGGACAGGATATTCCACAGGTGGGGCTAGCTTTGCTGCAATCTTTTCACCAACCGCATGAACACGAAATGCAGAAGCTACTTTGCCCTGATTCCCCCTCTGGGAGAAGCCCCAAGGGACACACTTATACATGATTGGCCTCCAGGTCTCCTCTATGCATTCCCACCAATTCCGTTGATACCCAAAGTACTACAGAAAGCAAAAGCCCTGGGAAGGACCATCATTCTAATAGTCCCTCATTGGCCTCGTCAGATTTGGTTCTCCTTTCTTTGACTTCAATTGGAGGACCTCTGGATCCTGGACCGAGTTCCAGATGATCTGACGCACACTCGTCGGGGGAACTTCATCCTCTCTAAAAGTCCCTGAAGCTGACAGCTTGACTGCTCCAATTCCCATCATAGCCAGGTTCTATAACCTTTCTAATGAGATGCAGCAAATTGTAAGATCCTCTCATAAATCCTCTACAAGGAAGCTATACCTTAGCAAATGGAAAAAAAAATCTGTATGGGCCTCTCAAAACAACATTGATCCCTACCTAGACCCTATGGCTTTTGTGCTAGAGTTCTTGACCATGATTTTCAACAAAGGAGCTGCAGCAGCAACAGTTCACATTCAACATGCTGCTATCTCTAATTTTCACCTTGGATATGAAAGATTGAACGCAATGTCACACAAACTATCCAAAGCCTTTCTCAAAGAGACCTTTCATCTCAGACCACCTGTGAAATGTCCGTATACCCCATGGAATCTAAATTTTATGCTTTCTCGCATTATTCTCCCTCTTTCGAACCAGCTTTCTCATGTGATTTGAAATATTTGTCATGGAAGACCATCTTTTTAGTAGCTATCACTTCTGCCCGCAGTGTCAAAGCTTCAAGCTTTGTCCATTAAACCTTCTTATTTGATTTTCCATGCTGACAGAGTCTCACTATGAACTAATCCCTCCTTTTTGCCTAAAGTCTGTACTGAAGCTAACCTTAATCAAATTATTGATTTGCCAGTATTCTTCCCCAATCAGTCCAACAACTTAGTATATATGCTGCACAAGCTTGATATTCATAGACAGCTCAGATTTTGCTTGGATAGAACGAAAGAGTTTAGGACATCTGAACAGCTTTTCGTTTCCTTTTCAGATTCCAGAAAAGGTATGTCAGTGGCCAAAACAACTCTAAGTGGTTATCCGACTGTACACATTTGCTTATTCAGCTGCTAATATACCCTTACAACAAAAAAATTAAGGCTCATTCTACCAGAGCAGTGTCTACATCATCTGCCTTTTCTGCTAGACGTCCTATAGATAACATTTGTGCAGTAGCCGCTTGGTCAAAACCTCATACCTTTATCACTCATTACAAAGTTGACAGTGCCTTTTCTTTTCCTCGTTGTTGTCCTTCACAGTGTAAGAAAGTTTTTTACCTACAGCGCCTTCTTTGGGTCTACTGTCCTGAAAAACATACTCCTATGAGCCACCCGAGATGGATGGTGCTTAGGATGCTACCCATCTGTAAGAATGAATGGCGAGATAGAGCAACTTCACATAAAGAAGTTATGTACTTACCATAACGTTCCATGTGAGTTGTTCATCTCGCCTTTATTCTTACTTCTCACCCTCCTACCCCCTCCAGGGTTTTTTGAAGACCAAGATGCTGGATTCATCCTGGTTGCTTAACCCTTCTATAGCTTTCTCTTATAGAGTGATAGAATGACACATGGTATTAAACACAGCAAACAAGATCTGAGGTAACTCTAGGTGCATCATGGGATAGGGACTTGGCCTCGAGCTATCTGAAGACCTCGAACTTTGTAGTAGGCTGACTCGGAGCAGAGTATCGGCTCCGAACCCATCTGTAAGAATGAAGGTGAGATGAACAACTCACATGGAATGTTATGGTAAGTACATAACTTCTTTTTATCAGTTCCAAGACCTGATGAAGTCTGTTTTTTTTTTTAAACATAGGAATATGTGTGATCCACCAGAACTCGAAATCCAAGCTGTTTCAAAAGATGTGTGGATTGTATGTGGAAACAAGTGTGTGTGCGTGTGTTTGTGAATATACAACTATAACTTCATAGATGGTCTTCAAAATAAGAAATAGAAAATTGAAGTGTTTGATTCTTTAGAACCAAGTAATTTCTTGAAACCTCATTTAGTGATGTAAAATGTTTTTTTTTAATTTCATGGATGATTTCACTCCATGGATGATTTCACCATTCTGGCTCTGTATTTTATATTTTATTATAATATTATGTATACACATTAGAGAACTGTTTTCTTTTTTTTTTTTTCTTTGTTCTTTTTTCTAAACTAAATTCCTTTGGGCTACTTAAGCAGATCAACTTTCATACAACTTGCCCTTTAAAAACATATGTTTAGCATTTAACTTGATAACTTAGTCAAATATTATTTTAGGTACATTTTCACCTTAGGCCATGAAGATTTTTACAAGCACTGTTCAGCAACTGAAGGCTGAATTAATTAAGTTTTTAAATGTGTAGGTAGGAAACATAAAGGAATATGGCCTTAATAGTTTGACAAACACTCTTTTCAAATTCTAGTAGTGAGAAGCAATTGCCAGACACAAACACAGACTGGAGGAATACTTCATTCTGTTTTGTGATTGCACTAATATTGGTGCCATATATGTGAATCTATTTGAGTTCACATGTTCTTGCTTGCAATTAATCTTTTTTTAATTAAAAAAAAAATAGTATGGTGTTGCCAGTTTGAAAATGACTGTTCTATAATACCCAATAATGATGAGTAATAGTAAAGTATAGGTTTGCTCACTATGATTATACATTTAATTTGGCGCATTGTTTGGAAGTGGACCTCATACTACTGTGGAAAACCTTGACTGACCTAGAATGTTTGTCTTTGCACAGGTGAACACTGTACTCACGTAGCAGTCCTGTGCATAGCATTGGAAATAGGAATGTATCATGCAGATGTACTTGTAAAGAATATGACTGTGGAAAGCAAGATACGGCTTCATGATTTTGTTGTTTTAATGAGCACTTTCTATGATACTAGATTATGAGAAGTAATAACCAAATAAAAGCAAGAGGTATTATCTCCCTTTAATATACATTACTGCAACTATAGTTGGTACATTTGTGTGTATGATTGTTGTATTATTATTACTTTGCAGTTCATTTTAATTACAAAACATTTTGTGCAACAGAAAAAAATGACCATTGGGAGCAACTTACGTCCATATGCTTTTGATTGACTTGCATTTTTCTGTTATATCTGCTAGTGAGAAATAGTTGCCATATATGTTAAAAGTAGTGCTTCACTTTATTTACATGCTTAGCATTAATGTTTAATGCAGTGCTTGCTAAGTGTTTGTGCTTCTGCTGCACATTGTCTCAGTTGTGATCATTGCTATGTACTATTTCAGGTTTGTATGAAGCATGGCTGTAAAAACAACGGTCAACTGCTTCACTGCAGTGTGTTCAGGAGAAACAGTCTTGGTTTCATTTTGTTTTTCATATCCTGCCCTTCTTTATGTTGACAGCATTTACTGGTAAGTCATGTGATTAAAGAAACAAGCTGCAAATAATGTCATGACATAATAAATCACTGACGTCAAATGAAAATGCAGTAAATAATAAAAGAAAAAATTACACTGCTTTCACAAGTATGTTGCTAAGCTACTTAATCAAATTTAGCCTGAGCCAAGCAGCTCTTTATTAAAAATAGTAATGAATAGAGCAACTGCAGTGCCTAAATACTGATAGAGGCCAGATGTAGAGCTATTTGCTTGTGTCTTTGTGATTAGTTGTGAATTCAGTGTAATAGACTTTGCTTCTGTGTGTAACTATGTGTTACTTTTCAGTATTGACTATATGAGAATATATGAATGAATGATTATGTAGTCCTGTGCCCCTTTCTGCAAATGTATATAATTAATTGGCTCATTTTAAAATCAGTCTGTTCCGCTGACTTTTTTTTTTTTTTTTTTTTTTTTTTTGCAAATGCTACTTGATCAGGTATCAGAGGGTGAATGAATGAACTAATGATGCAGTCCATGCATAATTATTTATCAAACCACTTCCTGTTTCCACCATCCCCTCCCCCGGTACATCCTGATTTAGTACTACCACTGCACTGCAGTTCAGCATTTGCCATTAACATATGCTTTTTTATTTTTTATTTATTTATTTATTTTTTTAATTTATTTATTATAAGAAAGGCAGTGTTCTGTAAAATTCTTGCCATGAGACATAGCCTAAATCCTACAAATCTGTCTCTGGCAATGCATCACCACAAATACTAAAATGATGTTTTATTTGTTTGAAGTTAGACATGGTATACCAAAAGCTTGCTGGAGGACATCAAACATGTTCTTTTAGTGCTTGGCTAATGGCCTTAATGTTTGGTGTGTCTTAAATGTTCATATGTTAATTGTTGGCTGCACATTTCAGGATTAAACTGTATTATCATCTAGCTACTCCAAGGGATAGAGAGATAAAACCTGGGCTACATCTCAGGAGACCTTAGTTTGAATAATAGCTTATGTGCCTGTAGGTGTTTTCAGGGGATTGAGAATAAATGGCAGCCATCTGCTCGTCCATCCTAGGAAGATTTGCCACATGGGTGATGTGACACTGGGAGCATGAGGTGTCAACCCTGAGAATCTTGGGTATGCGTAGCCCACTCTGCTGTGTGCACTTTCAGTGTAGGCTGAGGGGAACCTTCAGAGGGCAGCTTGGAAGAAGCACCGCAGGCTGAGGGTGTACTACAGTGAGAGAGACAGTAAGTATCCTTACAGGACCAACAAGGCTGACGTGATTCCTACCACCTGCCTGTTGATGAGAGCAGCTAAACTCTTTGGGGATTCATGGGCACGAATGAGTGAGCAGTAGGGCTCCTGCCTGCTTGAGAATCCCTGACTCCCAGAACCACAGAATGAATGTTCCAGTTGGATGTAGGTAGAAAAACCATCAGGCTCACTCCTACAAGAGTATAAAATAAAAATGCTTTTATCATCTGCGGTGTTAAAAGCAGTAGTATGTTTAAGTGCTTTTTCTTTTGTTGAAATTCATATGCAACACAAGAAAATTATAGTTTCCATGCTGAACATAATAGTATTTGAGTATTGCTTGCATGCACATTATTGCATAAACTTGGATTAAAATATTTTATTGAATTAGACAAATAACACTTATGGATACTTATTCTTTAGATGGTTACATGATCAATCTGATGATGTTCTTCATGTTTCACTGTTGCAGTCATTACATTTGGGTAATCTGCTGGTAGGTTGCCCTCAGTCGGCCTGATTAACAAAGTTTTGGGTCTTGCGTCGGTTGCTGTCCCTTCTTCCATGACATCAGGTCGTCAGGGGTATAAAACATGCAGCCGATGCCATTACATCAGTCTTTCTTGCCCCGCAGTGCCCAAAGCAGAAGCAGTTCGCAAGTGCCGGTTGGCCGACTCCTGAAATTTTCATTTTCGAGTTTCAGAACCGAAGTCTTCAACTAAAAAGCTAAGTACCCCTTTGGGGAAACTTTTTCTTGCTCCTTACTGATGTCAGTAAAAGTTAATAATTGCATTACTTGTGGAAAGCAAATGCCTCATAAGGATTTTCATTTATACTGTATTCCTTGCCTAGGCCCTGACCACGATGTACCCTGTTGTCAGTTTTGTGCTTTATTTAATCAGCACACTATCTGTCATCGGTACATTTTTGCTTCTAAATATTTCGGTTCTCAGTTTAATTATCCAGAAATGACGTCTATTAGCAATCTGACTACCGGAATACTGAAAAACCGCAAAGAAAATGACAGAGACAGGCTGTTGGGGTCCAAAACTGCTGACGACGCTTCTCCTAAGGCAGTCGCCAGTTCACCGGTACTCAGTGAGGTGCATTCGCAGCCCCTGATACCTGCTACTTCTGATTCGCAGGCCTCTACTGAGACCCATTCGGAGTCCAGTATGCCGCTAGATGCTTCACCTATGGAACCCGCGGATGTCTCTACCTTGGATGGGTCCGGAGCTGCTGTGTAGGCACCGGCTTATGAGGGTGTATTCACGCCTACAGATTTGTATATTAAACCGACACCACCTTCAATATTAAGGTCAAAATCTCACTCTGTGTCTAAAAAATGACGCCCAGGCCACATGTTCAGGCCCCTATGCCTAAACAACAGATGATCAAAATGGCTGAACATTTAATTACTTTAATCAGGGGTAGTCAACCCCCCCCCCCCTTCTAAGAGGCCTAGGGTTGAACTTGGCTATGAATCTTCTGAACAGGGCTCTGTTTCTTCTAACTCTTCTAATGAACAGGATTTGTCCAACCCTACTTATGAGGACTCTGATGCAGAGGATTCCATTCCTTATGCTTCTCCCCCTGAGGATTTTTCTTTTGGGGAAACTTTGCATACCTTAAAGGAGCATTTCCACTTGGAAAGTCAGGATTTTGAATCCAAAAAGAGGCTTAGTGATTTTTTTCTTCTTCCTCAGTACAGGCCTTTGGCTATACCTCCTGTACTAGACATTGTTGATGATGTGTTTTCAGAATCCAGTATGGCCCCTGATTCTCTGCCTCCTGCCTCTTGTAAGCCAGACGGATACTACAGGGTTCCTGATTCCCACATATTCCTTTTCAAAAATCCTGTTGCGGACCCTGAAACCATTTCTCAGTGGCCCAAGGGCATTAAGGCTTCTTCTGCTAAAAATCCTACCCCTTCTGATAGAGACTCCAGGGCGCTGGATAGATGGGGTAAAAAGGTTTATACTTCTGCAACCTTGGCAATCAGGGCTTTAAACTGTCAATTTCATATGCTAAAATAGCAGCATATCATGGGACTGCTTAAACAGAAAATGATGTTGATTTCTGACTGTGTGGAAAATAACGATTTACAGGATTTATTGTATTCAGCTGAACAAGTTGGAAAACATACTTTGCAATGTGGTTTTGATTCTTTGGAGGCCTCTTGCAGGGCTGCTGTTACTGGGCCTGTGCTTAGAAGGCATGCTTGGCTTAAGGAGCAATCTCTGCCTGATCATGTTAAAGCAAAATTGTTGGATGCTCCTTTGCAGCAGGACCATTTGTTTGGCAATAACGCTGAAGAAGTTCTAAAAAAGATGGAAGATCAGGCTAAATCCATGCAAACTGTGAAAGATTTCTTACAAGTACAACCTCCAAGATTTAGTAGACAATGGCCTACTAAGAACTGGTCCTTTCCAGTTCCTTCCAGAGCCACTCAAGCCAAACCCAGACATTCCAAAAGCACCAGGTTTCAGTCCGAAGGGACTTTCAGAGCTAAGCATTGGGGTGCCTCCTCTTCCAAATCTGGAAACAGCAAGACACCTCCCTATGGTAAACAGTCTCAATGACTTTCCTTTAGAATTACCAAGCACATACCTTTTAGCAGCACCTTTGGGGGGGGGGACTGGCACTTCATGCATAAAACTGGCAACTTATAACCCAGAACAAATGGGTTTTAAATATAGTATCCCAGGGATGCAGATTTCATTTCCACACGTTGCCATCTCCAAGCGGATGGCCAGACCTGCCCCCAAGCGGATGGCCAGACCTGCCCCCAAGTCAGTGGGCAGAGGCTCAGAAACAAGTACTTTCCCTCTTAAACATGGGGGCTGTTCAGCTAGTACCAGAAGAGGAAAAGGGACAAGGTTTCTATTCCAGACTTTTCCTGGTACCCAGAAAAGACAAATTATGGCGTCCAATTCTGGACTTGTCTACTCTCAACACCTTCCTGGACATTCCAAAATTCAAGATGCTGACTCTTCACCAGTTACTTCCTATGCTAAGCAAAGATACCTGGTTGACAACTCTAGATCTAAAAGAGGCTTATCTGCATATCCCAATCAGGGAATCTTGCAGAAGATACCTACGCTTCAAAGTAGGCTACACGCACTATCAGTTCTCTGCACTGCCCTTTGGGTTATCTACTGTGCCCAGGGTCTTTACAAAATGCCTGGCTCCAGTAATTGCATTTTGCAGGCAAAGAAATATTCAAATATATCCATACCTGGACGATTGTCTAATTTAGGCAAAAAACAAGGCCATTTTTCTAAAACATCTGGCATTCATAAAAAGGGTTCTAACTTGTCTAGGGTACACCATAAACGAAAAGAAATCACAAATAGTACCCTCTCAAAAAAATTACATTCCTGGATGCAAGCTTGAATACAACTGGCCAGATGGCTTACCTTATGCCAGAAAAGCAAATTCAATTGGTGACTTACTTCAAACAGGTGGCCACAAAAATCTTGCTATCTGCAAGACAAATACTGCAAGCCTTGGGGTTCATGGCCTCCTGCATTCTTCTAATTCCATATGCAAGACTGCATATGAGGAAACTTCAGTGGTACTTAAAAAGTTTATGGAGTCAACATTCTCACAGCCTGGAAACAATGATTCCTATCATAACTTGCCTGCAACTACAGTTCCTATGTTTGGCAGAGGCCTGCCACCAAAACAAGAGACTGCCATTCACACCACCCCCTGCCGCCCAAACCCTAACTACAGACGCATCAGACTATGCAATGGGGGGGGGGCTCATCTGGCAGGGAAGTGCATTCAGGGCAAATGGAGCCCAAATCAAATGCACCTTCATATCAGTCAAAAAGAAATGCTAGCTGTACAGAATGCACTGACAGCCTTCAAGGACTACCTTCATCCAGGGCAACTAATAGTAAATACGGACAACACCACAGTTATGTGGTATAAAAACAAGCAGGGGGGGTACACATTCCTACCCCCTCTGCAGACAAGCCATGGTATTGTGGAACACGGCCTTGAGCTGTCAAGTACAACTACAAGCCCAATTCCTGCCAGGAAAGCTGAATATTTTGGCAGACGATCTAAGCAGAAATCTCATGGACCCACACAAATGGAAACTGGAACCACAGATTTTCAACATGTTGACATGCAAATGGGGAGCCCAGACATAGATCTCTTTGCTTCACCCCAGAACTACCAGTTGTACAAATTTTGCACAAGAACACCTCACAAAAAAGCCTGGGAAGTGGGTGCTCTGTCCTTCAGCTGGGAAAACCTATCAGTCTATGATTTTCCCCCTCTGCCTTTGCTCTCCAAAGTTCTACTAAAAGTCAAACAGGACAAACCAAATATGATTTTGCTTGCTCCAGACTGGCCTGGCCAACACTGGTACCCACTCCTATGCAATCGGTCACAAATTTCTCCATGGCACCTGCCTCAGACACCTTCCTTACTGTCTCAGCAGAACAACCAAATTCTGCACCTTCAGCTTCAAACATTGAATCTTGCAGCTTGGTTAATCACTTAAATTCCCCCTTAGCATCCCTCCGCAAACCTGTGATGTCATTTTGGAGGTGAGAAGACCTAGTACCAGAAAATCTTATGCTGACAAGTGGAAAAGATTCTCTGCCTGGAATCAATCTCAAGGGATGAGCACAGCAATGCCCAATTTACCTCAGATTTTGCAATACTCAACCGAGATGCTTTACAAGGGCCTATCTTTTTCTTCCACAAAAATCCATGCCTCAGCCATTTCAGCTCATTACAACACAGAACCCCCCCCCCCCCTTCTCTCATCCTCTGTTAAAGCAGTATCTCAGAGGGGCCAAAAAATTAAGGCCACCCAGAAGAGCTCCAACCCCTTCCTGGGACCTTAACTTTGTATTGGAAAAACTCACTCTACCTCCTTTCGAGCCAGCTGCTACTGCAGACATAAAATTCCTTTCCTGGAAAACAGCCTTCCTTTTAGCAATCACTTCGGCTAGACGGATTTCTGAATTACAGGCCCTTATTGCAGTGGAGCTTTTCATCATCTTTCATGCGGACAGGGTGTCACTCAGGACCAACCCATCCTTCATGCCCAAGGTGGTATCCCGTGTGGCTCTTAATCAGTCCATTAATTTGCCAACTTTCTTTCCCAATCCACAGACCAAAGGGGAGCGGATTCTTCATTCACTGGATGTACACAGACAACTTAGGTTTTGCTTGGACAGGACTAAACCTCAAAGGAAATCTGAACTGAACAACTGCAGGTAGCATTTGCTGCAGGGGCAGAGGGAAAGGCTATTTCAAAGCAAACCATTTCCAAATGGATAAGCCATTGCATTCATTTCTGCTATAAGCACCATGGAAAACCTATCCCCCAGGGGATCAGACCCCATTCCACCAGGGCTGCATCTACTTCTACAGCCCTTCTCAGAGGTGTTCCTACCAGGGATATTCTAGAAGCTGCTACCTGGAGTTCAGTTCATACTTTCACCAAGCGCTATCATTTACCAATTTTCTCTAAATCCAGAGCTGGCTTTGCCACTACTGTTTTGCAGGGCCTTATAGCCGGTCCTAATACTGTATAAATCCATCCTCCCAACCTTAGCTTTGGGAATCTACCCAAATGTAATGTCTGCAACAGTGAAACACGAAGAACATAGTACAGTTGTGTACACTTATCATAAATGTAGATGTTCGAGTGTATTCACTGTTGCAGTCCTGGTTACCCTCCCTCCAGCCCCCTGTTTTTTTCTCTTACTATGTCTCAGTCACCTGCTTCCTTGTCTCAGTCTCAAATGCTTAAAATGGTGGAAGACCGTATCATGCTGATCAGGGGAAGCCAAGCTACCCCTTCCAAAAGGAAAAGAGATATGTCCCCTGTAGTTTTGTCTGAACAAGAGTCAGATGACTTTGATGCATCTGAATATGAAGACACGCAACCCCTCTCTACTTATGAGGATTGTGATGCAGAGGATTCCATCCCTTCAGCCTCTCCCCCAGAGGATTTTTCCTTTGGTGAAACCCTTCATACCTTAAGGGAGCATTTTCAATGGGAGAGACAAGACTACCCTCAGTCTAAAAAGAGACTCAAGGAATTCTTAGATCTTCCATAGCACAGACCCTTGGCCATCCCCCCTAGTCCTGGATGTTGTGGAGGATGTTTTCCTGGAATCCGGCTTGACTCCTGACACCCTCCCTCCTACACCCAGAAAACCAGACAGGTACTATAGAGTCCCTGACTCACACAAATTTCTTTTTAAAAATCCTACTGCTGACCCTGCGGTATTTTCTCAAGGGCCTAAAGGGATTAAAGCAGCCTCTGCTAAGAATCCCACCCTCTTGGATAGGGATTCCCAAGCAGTAGACTGCTGGGGTAAAAAAGTATACACCTCAGCTTCTCTTGCTATCAGGGCACTAAATTGTCACTTCCATATGCTAAAATTTCAGCAACATACCCTGGAACTCCACAAACAAAAAATGTTTTCCTTTCCTGCTTATGCAGAATCTAAAGAGTTACAAGAGTTGATGCATTCTGCAAGTCAAGTAACTAAACACACCTTGCACTGTGGATGT
Source organism: Protopterus annectens (assembly GCF_019279795.1). Taxonomy (NCBI): domain Eukaryota; kingdom Metazoa; phylum Chordata; order Ceratodontiformes; family Protopteridae; genus Protopterus; species Protopterus annectens. Next base: position 347,506,126 of record NC_056749.1, read on the forward strand.
TCATCGTGTTTCACTGTTGCAGTCATTACTCTTGGGTTATCCTGCTGGCAAGCTACCCTCAGTCGGCCAGAATTCCAAAGTCTAGGTCCGGCGTCAGTTGCTGTCGCCTCTTCCCTGACGTCAGTGCGCCAGGAGTATAAAAGATGCAGCCGACGCCATTTTCTTCAGTCTTTCTTGCCGTGCGGTGCCCGAAGCAGAAGCAGTTCGCAAGTGCCGGTCAGCCGACTCCTGAGATTTTCAAATCCGAATTTCAGAACCGAAGTCTTCATTAAAGCTAAGTACCCTGTTGGGGAAACTTTTTTCTTGCTCCAGACCGATGTCAGAAAAAGTTAACAATTGTATTTCTTGTGGGAAGCAAATACGTCATAAGGATTTTCACTCTTACTGTATTCCTTGTCTAGGTAGCAAGAAGAAAGCTAGCAAGTTAGGCTGGTGCTCGGCAAGTAAGCTAGGTAAATGAACAAGAGAAGAAGCCAGCACCCTGGAGGATCCATACAAAACAAACTTTATTCCAACTGAAACTAGACCGGTTTCAGCAACAAGGCTTTCGTCAGTAGTACATTAAGCCATAATGGTGGATTTTAGTCTTATATACTGTCATAAATGAGTCATATGACATCACTTCCTGGCATTTTACATTGGCCAAACATCCAGACAATTTCGCATTAGGATTTCGGAACATCTGGGAGATATTAGAAATAAGAGATTGACCAATGCACTGTATAGACACTCTATTAAGCATCAGACAGCCAAATTTTCTTTTGTTATCATTGACTACATTAAAGGAAATCGAACATTCAAAACGGGCTGGCATGAAATTTTAAATGCTAAAGAAAAAAGATGGATTATCAAACTTGGTGGTCTTTTCCCACCGGGATTAAATGACAAATTATAATTTTGTTTTTGAGTTAACAGTATGTGCTGGATCATGTATCAACATATAACGTCTTGTAATATATTATTGTATTACAGATACATCTGTATTCAGATGTACCATATTTGACAAGATTTTCAATATTTTTGGTGTCAGGAATTTTTTGTGATTCATGTTTTTGACATATATCTGTATAACTATTATTTTGTCAGACCTCAATCTGTCAACATTTATTATTTATACAAGTCTTAACTTATGAACTTGAATATTCCAGATCATATGGTGTTTTGTTTCACATGGTGTTTTGTTAACACTTTTATTTTATGCATTTATTTAAAAACAGGAAGTGATGTCATATGACTCATTTATGACAGTATATAAGACTAAAATCCACCATTATGGCTTAATGTACTACTGACGAAAGCCTTGTTGCTGAAACCGGTCTAGTTTCAGTTGGAATAAAGTTTGTTTTGTATGGATCCTCCAGGGTGCTGGCTTCTTCTCTTGTTCATTCCTTGCCTAGGCCCTGATCACAACATTGCTAGCTGTCGGTTTTGTGCTAGATTTAACCAATGCACAATCAAGCGTCGGTTCAATTTTGCATTTCATTACTTTGGCCGACGATTTAATTATATAATGCCATCGGACCAGCCGACAACCGGAGTTTACAAAAAATGCAAGGACAAGGAAAAGGATAGGCATCCGAGGTCCAAAACCGACGACGAAACCTCTGCTAGGCCAGTTGCCGGTTCGCCAATTCTCAGTGAGGTGCTATTGCAGCCCCTGGCGCCCGCTACCTCAGAGCCACAGGCTGCTTTCGACTCCCACGTGGAGCCGACTGGACCTCTGGATACTCAAGGTATTGGACACTCGGAAATCATTCCCTCAGATGGGTCCGGAGCCGCTGAGCAGGCATCAGCTTCTGAGGGTGTCTTCAGACCTACGCAACTATATATTAGGCCATCTTCAGCTTCAAAGACTAAAGCAGCTCTAAAGACAAAGAAACAAGTGCAGCATTCTCAGACTCAGACTTCCATGCCTAAAAAACAGCTGCTTAAAATGGCCGAAGACCTAATTACTTTGATCAGGGGCTCCCATCCCCCTCCTGATAAGAGGCCTAGGCAAGAGACAGAGTATGATTTTTCTGATCAGGTTTCTATTTCCTCTGATTCTTCTTCTGAACAGGATTACTCCATGCTTCCCTATTAGGATGCTGATGCTGAATAATCCATTCCTTCAGCCTCTCCTCCAGAGGATTATTCTTTTGGGGAAACCCTGCATACCATGAGGGAGCATTTCCACTGGGAGAGCCAAGATTATTCTGAATCTAAGAAAAGGCTCAGAGACTTTCTGCTACTTCCTCAGCACAGACCTCTTGCTATCCCACCTGTTCTAGACATTGTAGATGATGTATTTTCAGAGTCCGGCCTGTCCCCTGACTCTTTACCCCCTGCACCTGCTAAGCCAGACAGATACTACAGGGTCCCGGATTCTCATAAATTCCTATATAAAAACCCCGCTGCTGACCCAGAAACTATATCTCAGGGTCCCAAAGGGGTTAAAGCTTCCACTGCAAAAAACCCTGTCCCCTCTGATAGGGACTCGGGCTCTAGACAGATGGGGGAAAAAAGTGTACACTTCTGCTACCCTGGCTGTAAGGGCTTTAAATTGCCAGTTTCATATGCTTAAATATCAGCAATATTTACTGTCACTGCTTAAACAGAAATTGTTGACAAATACTGAATGTTCAGAGAACAAGGAATTGCAGGATTTATTGCATGCAGCTGAACAAGTGGGAAAGCATACTTTGCAATGTGGTTATGATTCACTGGAGGCCTCTTGCAGGGCCGCTGTTACAGGTTCTGTTATTAGAAGGCATACTTGGTTAAAGGAACAGAATCTGCCTGATCATGTTAAAGCAAAATTATTAGATGCACCATTACAGCATGATACTTTGTTTGGTGCTAAAGCAGAAGAGGTGTTGAAAAAAATGGAGGATAAAGCAAAATCTTGCAGACAGTCAAGGATTTCTTACAGGTACAGCCACCCAGGTTTAGCAGGAGCTGGCCTTCTAAAAATTGGTCCTTTCCAGTTTCAGACAGACCACAAAGAGGCAGATACAGGCGTCCCAGAGGCAGATCTCAGCCCCAAGGCTCATACAGGCCTAAACAATGGGAGTGCTCCTACCTCCAAAAGTGGAGAAGACAAATCACAACCTTACAGGAAACAGTCCTAATGACTTTCCTCTACCAGATCCAAGCACTTTTCTTTTGGCAGCACCCTTAGGGGGAAAAATAGCACTTTTTTCATCAAATTGGCAAATGGTTACCCAAGAAAAATAGGTCCTGAACATAGTGTCCCAAGGCTACAGGTTCCATTTTCACACTCTTCCAAGGTCAAAATGTATGCCAGACCTGCCACACAATCAATGGACAGAGGCACAAAAACAAATTACAGCCCTCATGGACATGAGGGCCATTCAGCAAGTACCACAACAAGAGCAGGTTCAAGGATTTTACTGCAGACTCTTCCTAGTTCCCAGAAAGGACAAAACCTGGAGACCAATACTGGACCTGTCTATACTAAATATGTTTCTGGAAGTTCCAAAATTCAAGATGTTGACACTACAGCAGCTACTGCCCATGCTGGGTAAGAAGGCTTGGCTCGTAACTTTGGACCTAAAAGAGGCATACCTGCATGTCCCAATCAGACAATCTTGCAGAAAATACCTCAGATTCATAGTTGGCTCAATGCATTACCAATTCTCTGCACTGCCCTTTGGCTTATCTACTGCGCCCAGGGTCTTCACAAAATGCCTGGCATCAGTAATTGCGTTTTGCAGACAAAAGGGAATTCAAATATATCCCTACTTGAACGCCTGCCTAATTCAAGCAGAGAACAAAGACATTCTTCTAAAGCATCTGGCATTTGTAAAAAGATTACTAATTGTCCTAGGGTACACAGTAAACGAAAATAAATCAAAACTAGTGCCCTCTCAAGAGATAATATTCCTGGGTGCAAGCTTAAATACAACTGCCCAGATGGCTTATCTCACGCCAGACAACAGCAACTGACTACTTACTACAAGAAATTGGTAACAAAAACCCACTTATCTGCAAGGAAAAGCCTGCAGGCCTTGGGTTTCATGGCATCCTGCATTCTACTAATTCCATATGCCAGACTGCATATGAGGAAACTACAATGGTATCTAAAAAGTGTTTGGACTCAGCATTGCCACAGCCTGGAGACAGTAATTGCACTCATTCCCTGCCTGCCACAGGAGTTTCGACGGTGGGCAGAAGCCTGTCACCACAACAAGGGTCTGCCATTCAGTTTACCCACAGCCAGACAGACACTGACAACGATGCATCAGATTATGCCTGGGGGGCCCATATGGCAAGAAAGTGTATTCAGGACAAATGGCCTGCAAACCAGATGCATCTTCACATCAATCAAAAATTGATGCTAGCTGTTCAAAATGCTCTGACAGCCTTCAAGGACCTGCTTCATCCAGGACAGTTACTGATAAAGACAGACAACACTACGGTCATGTGGTACATAAACAAGCAGGGAGGTACACATTCCTACCCCCTCTGCAGACAAGCAATGACCTTATGGGACACAGCATTGTCTTTTCAAGTTCACCTGCAAGCACAATTCCTGCCAGGAAAAACAAATACTCTGGCAGATGAACTAAGTAGAAACCTCATGGATCCCCACGAGTGGAAACTGTATCCACAAGTCTTCAGCATGATAATAAGGAAATGAGGATGCCCAGACATAGATCTATTTGCCTCCCCTCACAACTGCCAATTACAGAGATTTTGCACAAGGATTTATCACAAGCAAGCATGGAAAGTGGACGCCCTATCCTTCAGCTGGAAAAATCTAACAGTATATGCTTTTGCCCCACTGCCTCCCCTTCCCAGGGTACTCCTAAAGGTCAGACAAGAGAAGCCAAAAATGATACTGATTGCACCAGACTGGCCACGCCAGCACTGGTACCCAATCCTAAAGAGCTTGTCTCAAGGTCCAGCATGGATATTGCCTCAGACTTCTCACTTGCTGACCCAACAAAACAATCAGATCCTGCACAGCCAACTCAGGACCTTAAATCTGGCAGCATGGCAGATAATGTAGCCATTCAGAACACTCCTCTTTCAAAAACGTAACTGGATGTTATCTTGGAGGCCAGGAGGCCCAGTACCAGAAAATCTTATGCAGAAAAATGGAAGAGATTCTGTCCTTGGAACCAGGAACAGAGCATTGACATGTGTGTACCAAATATCCCTCAGATTTTACAATACCTAACTGAGATGCTAAACCAAGGCCTTTCTTTCTCATCTATTAAGATTTATGCCTCTGCCATTTCAGCCCATTACAGTATGGAGCCACCTATCTTTTCTTATCCCTTAATAAGGCAGTACCTCAGAGGGGCCAAAAACATTAGGCCTCCAAAGGAGAGCACCAGTTCCAGCCTGGGACCTCAATTATGTTTTGGAAAAACTCACACTGCCTCCTTTCAAGCCAGCATCAACAACAGATATAAAATTATTTTCCTGGAAAAAAGCTCTGATCCTAGCAATAACCTCTGCAGTGCGAGTCTCGGAGTTACAAGCACTCATGGCTGTGGAACCTTTCATCATTTTTCTTCCAGATAGGGTTTCCCTGAGGACAAACCCTACATTAATGCCTTAGGTGGTGTCCAGTGTGGCCCTCAACCAAACCATTCACTTGCCTACCTTTTATCCAAATCCACAGAACAAGGGCGAGAAAATTCTGCATTCTTTGGACACACACAGGCAGTTACGCTTCTACTTGGACAGAACTAAAGCTTTCAGAAAGACTGAGCAACTTTTAGTGTCATATAGGTTCATAGGTTGGTACTAGGCTATCAGCCCTAGGGCCTATACAAGTCTATCCATAACAATTCCCTGGCTATTTCTTCCCACTCTATTTACTTCCCTGGACCCCTGTCTAGCAGGGCGACTGACGTGATCCCTTGGGTGAATTTCCTTTCTCCCATCCAATCGTCAAGGTTCCTTTTGAAGAGGACCAAAGAGGCTCTCTGCTTGACATGTGTGGGCAATCTATTCCAGAGTCTGGGGAGTCTCTGGGTCAGGAACATATCCTTCCGGCATGTTTTGTTTATTGTGATGACAAGGTTTAGATCCCTGGAGCGTGTGGCTCTGAGGGATTGGGATTTCTTTAAGTGTAGCATGTCCAACAGCTCTGGGTTTGACATGGCCTTGTATGTTAAGCAAAGATCGCCTCTGAGTAGATGATATGCGACAGAGTATAGCTGGAGTTCTTTAAGGCGGTCAGCATAGGGCATCTGCTTTAGGCCTGTGATTCTTTTAGTGAGGTATTTCTGTGGCCTTTCCAGTTGTTGCAGATGTCTTGAGAGGTACATACCAAACGGGGCATTGTATTCTATAATAGGTCTAATGAGGGATGAGTACAGTGGGACAATGACCTCCTTTTTTCTAGATGAAAAGCCCTTAGTGATGAGGTGCGTCTCATAGAAGGATTTCCTGACTGTTGTGACAATGTGGTTATCAAAGGTGAGACCACTGTCCACCTGTGTCCCTAAGTCTCTTATCAAACTTTCGGTGTTTAGTGTACTGCCACCTATATGGTACGGATACATGTTTTTTCCCAAAGGGGATAACTATACATTTCTTGGCATTGAGCTTGAGCCCATGGCTCTGGCACCAAGCATTTGTTTCTGTAAGGCCCTTTTGTAGAGTATTCACATCATTTGGGGATTCAATAATGGCTCCCAGTTTGCAGTCATCTGCAAACTTTGTTATCCAGAGTCCCTTAGTGTTGGCCTGTACTTCAGAGAAGTAGATGCCAAACAAGAGTGGTCCCAGGACTGAACCCTGAGGTAACTCCACTTGTCACTTGTCTGGAGCTGGATTTGGCGTCTGCTACTTTTACAGTGTGGGTTCTATCAGTAAGCCAGTTAGCAACCCATTGGGTGACTTAGGGATTAATGCCCAGCTTAGTAAGTTTATCTATGATTCCAGAGTGAGGGATGGTGTAAAGGCCTTGGCAAGGTCTAGCTAGGCTGTGTGGACCACCTTACCCTTGTCCATGGCTCTGGAGACTGATTCGAAGAAGTCAGTCAAGTTCAGGAGACAGGATCGGCCCTTCACAAACCCAAACTGTGTGGGGTCCAGTGTTTGAAGGTTGCCAATGTCTTTCTTTATAAGTTCCATGATAATACGCTCCATGGTCTTGCAGATAAGGCTTGTCAGACTGATGGGACGGTAGTTTCCAGGATCCAAGGTGGATCCCTCCTTGTGGAGTGGGATAACTGTAGCTGTGCGCCACTCAGTGGGCACGAAACCTGAGTTGAGGCTATGATTAAACATGACACTTAGGTGAGGTGCCAGTTCATATTGTAGTTCATGTAGTACACAGCCCGGGATGTCGTCTGGTCCCATGGATGCTGTATTCTTGGCTTTAGAGAGTGCGTTTTGTACCTGTGTGGCTGTTATTACTGGAATTTGGCAATCTTCCGGTATTGAGATGGGCCATTTAGGAAGTGAGAAGGGGATGAAGTTGGCACTGAATCGATCTGCCAGGATATTGGCAATATCCTTGGGATCAGTATATTTAATGCCATTCTGTTTTAGCTCAGAGCAGATCTGAGCATTGCCATTTAGATTCTTGACATAGTTATAGAATGCCTTGTTGTTGTCTTTGGAATCTTTGGCAATTTTATTTTCGTAACTAGATTTGGGGGATTTTATGAGGGATCTCAGTTTCTTACTGAGGCTGGTAAGGAAGTTTTTTGCATCCTGGGTTTTCCTCTTTTCTGCAACAGTTTCTTCCTTTTGTTGTAAAGTTTGTTTATGGCAGGGGACCACCAGATTGGCTTCTTTTTTTTTGGATGAGAGCATCTTGGTTCTATTTGGGATGGCACGATTTATGCATGAGTGGATGTGCTCATACAGTGCCTTAGTGTAGGATTCAGCAGTTGAACTTTCAGCTCCCGTCTGCATGGGTGTCATGAAGTTTGTCACTTCTGACTTGAGTAGCATGAAGTTGACTTTGGAGAAGTTTTTTATGGAGGTTTCCTTACTGGGGGGGTGGGGGTGGGATGTGGATGTTAAGGGTGATTAGCTTACGGTCAGACGTGACTAACGAGGGGGTGACCATAGGTGTGGAGCATCGATTTCCCATGTTGGTAATGACCAGGTCTAGGATATTGGAGCCCCTGGTGGGACTATGGATTAGTTGATCCAGGGCGTTGGAATTTATGAATTCCAAGAACCGTTGGTGTTGGTACATGAGTAGCTTTCCCAGTTAATGGCAGGGTAGTTAAAATCACCCAGTATTAGGGTGTTTGGTTCTATCTTAATATTTTCCAGTATGTTTAGAAAAGTGTAGTGAGAATCTTGGGGTATGGTGGGGGATCTGTAGCAAGCTACAATTTGGATTGCAGTCTTACCTAATGTTAGTTGCACCTGGAGAATTTCAGATGCATTGTGTTGGGCAACTAGCTTGGTGGTGTGAATATCCTTGGTGAATATTGACACTCCACCACCTTTAGTGTTTCGGTCCTGCTTTGGTGGCCGAAAAGTGTGGTAAGAGTTGTAGCCTGGTATTGCAGGGGTGCTCTCTGGAGCCTTGAACCAGGTCTCAGTTACTGCACAGATATCGATGTTCTCCATTTTTAGGAGTGCCTCGAGAGAGTGCATTTTGAGGTTTAGACTTCTAGCATTGAGTAGCATTACCTTCAGATTTTGCATGCTTGTACCTGTTATGGTGGTGGTTTTGGTGGCTGCAGGATCACAAGGAAAGGCTATCTCAAAACAGACTATTTCTAAATGGATAGGCCATTGCATCCGTTTCTGCAATTTTCAACATGGCAAATCAGTGCCTAAGGGCATTAGGCCTCATTCCACCAGAGCAGCAGCCACTTCAGCAGCCTTCCTCAGAGGAGTACCAACAAAAGATATCTTAGAGGCTGCAACCAGTGCACACCTTCACAATGCACTACCACTTACCTCTTTACTCAAAGTCCAGAGCAGGCTTTGCCACTGCAGTTCTGCAGGGCCTCATAGCCTCTCCTAATCCTATTTAGCCCAGCCACCCATCCTCAGCTTTGGGATTTAACCCAAGAGTAATGACTGCAACAGTGAAACACGATGAACATAGTACAGTTGTGTACCTACCATAAATGTAGATGTTCGAGTGTATTCACTGTTGCAGTCCAGGTTACCCACCCACCACCCCCCTTTTTCTTTGCTGGGACCTATCTGCACTTCTCTATCCTATACAACCTATTTGGTGTATTTGCTTGTAGATGAAGGAAATGTTATTTTTGTACATGCATTTTTATTGGCATATTTTTAAGCCTACCAATTTGGGGGCACCTGACATCTGGGGCAAGAAAAACTGAAGAAAATGGCATTGGCTGCATCTTTTATACCCCTGGCGCACTGAAGTCAGGGAAGAGGCAACAGCGACCGACACCAGACCTAGACTTTGGAATTCTGGCCGACTGAGGGTAGCCTGCCAGCAGGATAACCCAAGAGTAATGACTGCAACAGTGAATACACTCGAACATCTACATTTATGGTAGGTACACAACTGTACTTTTGATGCCCTAGAAGCGTCTTGCAGGGCAGCAGTCACTGGATCTGTCATTAGAAGGCATGTATGGCTTAACGAACAGCCCCTGCCAGACCATGTCAAATCTAAATTGTTGGATGCCCCCTTGCACAAAGACAACTTATTTGGCACTAAGGCAGGAGAGATCTTAAAAAAGATGAAAGAAAAAGCAAAATCTATGCAGACAGTTAAGGATTTCTTACAGCTTCAGCCACCCAGGTGCATTGTCCCACCAAGCACTGGTCCTTTCCTGCTCCCACTAAGCCAGTCCAGCCCAGGCCCCGGTGAACCAGATCCCCCAGACAGCAGCCACAGGTAATGCAGAGATCTAAGTAGTGGACTGCCTCCACTTCAAAACCAGGGAGTTCTGAGCCACCCCCTTATGGTAAGAATTCACAATGACTCACCTCCCCCAGCCCCTCCCTCTGCCCACCTTCACTTACCTGAAAACTCTCCTTTCACCCAAGCACCTGGGCCACCATTACCGACGACCACTGGGTTCTCAACATAGTGTCTCAGGGATACAAATTTTCCTTCCACACCCTTCCAACTCCATAAGGGTTCCCAGGTCTACCTCCAAACCAGTGGGCAGAGGCTCAAAAGCAAATCCTTTCTCTGCTTTCTATGAGGGCAGTAGAGCAAGTTCCTGCAGAACAGATAGGCCAAGGTTTCTACTCCAGACTTTTTCTGGCGCCCAGAAAAGGGGGCACCTGGCGCCCCATCCTCGATCTATCCATTCTGAACACCTTCCTGTTGATCCCAAAATTCAAAATGCTCACCCTCCAGCAGCTGCTACCCATCCTCTCCAAAAACGCTTTACTAGCCACCCTAGATCTAAAAGAGGCCTACCACCACATTCCTATCAGGGAATCATGCAGGATACATCTCCGTTTCAGAGCAGGATCTCAATTCTGCACTTCCCTTTGGCTTATCTACTGCTCCCAGAGTTTTCACAAAATGTCTCTGTCTGACCATTGCCTTTTGCAGACAAAGGAATATCCAGATTTACCCATACTTAGATGACTGCCTTATTCAGGCAGACAGCCAGGAAAAGCTGTTCAAGCACCTGGCCTTTGTAAAGACCCTACTAACCTCCCTAGGGTATGCAATCAATGAAAGGAAATCCAAACAGGTGTCCACCCAAAGGATTATCTTCCTGGCAGCAAGCCTGGACCCAGCATCCCAGATGGCATTCCTTACACCAGAAAAACAAAATTTCCTGACAGCCTGCTTCTTGCAACTAGCCACCAGACCCCAGTTATGTGGAAGGAAGATCCTGCAAGCTATGGGGTTCATGGGATCTTGCGTACTACTCATTCCATATGCCAGACTGCATATGAGGAAACTTCAGTGATACCTAAAAAGGCTTTGGTGTCACCACTCTCAAGACCTGGAGACTCTTATACCTATAATTCCTTGCTCAGAAAAGATTTTCTTTGGTGGGTAACAGCATGCTCCCACAAGGGACTACCTTTCTCACCACCCCCAACGCCCAGACCCTCACCATAGATGCATCACACTGTGCTTGGGGAGCACACCTGGATGGCAGGTGCATACAGGACCAATGGAGCCCACAGCAAATCCCTCAGCACATCAACCAAAAATAGATGATGACTGTCCAGCACACCTTGATAGCTTTCAAGCCCCTTCTCTCCCCAGGGGCTCTCCTGATCAAAACAGACAACACCATTGTGATGTGGCATATCAACAAGCAAGGAGGGGCTCACTCCTACCCTCTCTGTAGGCTGGCCATGACCCTTTGGCACACAGCCTCCGCCATGCAACAGCACCTGTTAGCACAATTCCTATCAGGTTCTCTCAACTCTCTGGCAGACCAATTAAGAAAAAATCTTCTGGACCCACACGAGTGGCAGCTCAACAGAAGAACCTTCACCCTAATAACTCAGAAATGGGGCACCCCGAAGATCGGTCTCTTTGCCTCCCACACCAACCATCAGCTCAGTAAATTCTGCACCAAGGAGCATCACTGCATGGCTTGGAAAGTGGATGCCCTGTCCTTCCCATGGGCCAATCTGTCAGTCTATACCTTTCCACTACCTCTCGTCCCCAGGGTACTGCTCAAAATAAAGGAGGAAAAACCAAGGACAATTCTTTTAGTTCCAGACTGGCCTCGCCACCACTGGTACCCCTTGCTGCGCAGCCTGTCCTCACTGCCATCGTGGCATCTTCCTCAGATTCCAAACCTCCTGACCCAAAGGGAAGGGGAATTCATGCATCCCCAGTTGCAGACACTCAGTTTGGCAGCTTGGCATATTCCCTAACCCCAGATCAATCTGCCAGGCTCAGTAAACAGGTACTAGATGTTATACGTGAGGCCAGACACCCTAGCACGAGAAAGTCTTATGCTGACAAATGGAAAAGGTTCTGCACCTGGATCCAGGCTAAGGGAGGCAATATGGCACAGCCCTCTCTCCCTCTCATCCTGGAATACTTAGCTGACCAACTACACAGTGGCCTCTCTTTCTCCTCTATAAAGATGCATGCCTCTGCTATCTCTGCTCATTTCCCCACTGAGCAGCCCCTTTTTTTTACACCCTTTGATCAAACAGTTCCTAAGACGTGCTAGCAACTTGAGGCCCCCCAGAAGAGCACCAACCCCAGCTTGGGACCTTATCTTTGTGTAGGAAAAGCTCACCTTGCCCCCTTTCGAACCAGCTTCTTCTGCAGAGCTAAAATTTCTCTCCTGGAATACCGCTTTCCTTCTGACTATCACTTCAGCCAGAAGAGTTTCTGAGCTGCAAGTGCTCATGGCTGTGGAACCCTTCATCATCTTCCATGCTGGCAGGGTATACCTCAGAACTAACCCATCCTTCATGCCCAAGGTGGTGTTCAGTGTGGCTCTCAACCAATCCATTCATTTGCCCACCTTTTTTCCTAATCCCCAGAACAAGGGGGAAAGGATCCTGCACTCTCTAGATGTGCACAAACAGCTCAGATTCTATGTAGACTGGACTAAATCCTTCAGAAAGTCTGATCAATTTCTGGTTAGCTTTGCTACAGGGGCCGAAGGCAAAGCCATCTCCAAACAAACCATTTCCAAATGGATGGCACACTGCATCCATTTCTGCTACAAACAACATGGAAAGTCTCCCCCCAGGGGGGGTCAAGACTCACTCCACCAGAGCAGCCTCCACCTCTGCAGCTTTCGTCAGAGGAGTCCCCACCAGGGACATCCTGGAGGCCGCCACCTAGACATCTGTTCACACTTTTACCAAACATTATCACCTGCCTCTCTTCTCCAAATCCAGGGCAGGGTTTGCCTCTGCAGTCTTGCAGGGCATCCTAGCCAGCCCCTAGTTTCCTTGACTGCCTCTACTCATTTCCTCAGCTTTGGGAATCAACCCAAATGTAATGACTGCAACAGTGAAACATGAAGAACATAGTACAGTTGTGTACACTTACCATAAATGTAGATGTTCGAGTGTATTCACTGTTGCAGTCCTGGTTTCCCTCCCTCTATCCCCCTTTCTTCTTCTTCCTTACAAGGGAAATGTTGATATTTACTTTCTACTAGTGGGAACCTGGCTCCTACTTGGGGGCTCCTTTCAGGTTAGGGCAAGAAGAACTGATGTAATGGCCTCGGCTGCCTTACTTTATACTACTGACGACCTGACGTCAGTCCTGAAGTGACAACACCCAACGCAGAAATTCTAAGCCTCTGGTATACTGGCTGGACGAGGGCTACCCTGGCAGGGATAGCCCAAATGTGATGACTGCAACACTGAATACACTCGAACATCTACATTTATGGTAAGTGTACACAACTGTACTTTCCTTTAGTACTAAATCTGAATATGTATTAAAACCAGTTTCTCCCACTTTGCCTACTCAGCTTCTCTCAACTCCTAAGAATGATTCCCGGCCGCCATCCACCACTTTCTCTAGGTCCTTCAAAAGCTTGCCAGAAGCAGATGTGGATAGGATGATGTGAAAGTTCTCAGAGCTCACATCCAGATGGGGAGGGGGGTGGTATTACAAGCTTCATCCCCTTTCAGATCCATGAGTATGTCTGTCACATCTAAGACTATTATTTCTCCTCTCCCATCCGTCCAGTGGTTTTGGAGTCCCAAGATCCTCAATTGGTTTGGCATGTGATCCAAGAAAAGTGTCCTCCTCCACTCCCAACTATTTCCCTGACTGTTTCTGCTCTGATACCCTCGGATCAGGATGGGTATCGAAGCTGAAGTGATGCCATCGGATACCGGGAGGGGTAGGCTCTGCTCCAGTTTTGTGAGATCTGTCCCTTCCCCTGAGAGCTTTAGCCCTAGACAGTTCAGATCTGGTTCTCCCCTTGAGGCTCAGATCTAGGGGTGGCTTTCATCTACCTTCTTTGGAAATTTTGGCTCTGAGGGAGTGGGTCGGGGCTTCTCCCAGTCTGTCAGCTTTGAGGTGGTGGAAAGGGCTTTTTTTCTCCAGAGAACCATCTTCTCAGGTTTCAGATCCTACCTCTTTTTTCTCATCGGCTCCGAGTCGGGCAGACCTATTCTACAGGGACACCCAGTTCTAATTAGTTTCCAACCGGTTTCAGTAGAGGAACTTCCCCTTTCTTGTGACACCTCTCCAGAACATCCCACTTAAGAGGTGCCCCAGAAGGGAATGTGCAAGAGGAGACACATAAACTCCCACATGGAGTCTGTCACTGAAAAGATCGATTTTGATGATGGGGAGGGATCCCCCAAGTCACCACTGGATATTTGCTTTGGAGGTATTCTAGAGATCCTGCAGCAGAATTGTGGTTTTTCATCCAGAACCTCCTTTGATAAAGAATCTGTGTTCTTGGAGGCTTTTGGTTCTGGTCTATCTCTGTCTTTTGTAACCCCCCCCATGGGGATGAACTTGATGTGTTTTCCTACCGGACATGGAAGGAGCCAGATGCTGTCGAGCCCATCCCCAGTAATCTGACAAGTTTTTGGCTCCACCTGCAGACAGACACCACTGGAGCAAAGGAGTCCCAGTTGATGCTATGCAGGTGGCAGAAGCCACTAAGAAAAAGCTAGCAGAACTGAGGTCTTCTGTCTATCCACATAACAGGGAGTCCATGATATTGGACAGAGATGGAAAGCGAGGGTTCACCTCAGCTACTTTTGCTCTGAGGTTGCTTAATTATCTGGAGCACTTTACTTGGCTTCAGAGGGATTTGACTAAAGAACTACCAAATATTCTCTGAGTCCATTTCTGCTGAGGATTTGAAAATCGACTTTCTCTCAACTGGCCACTCTTCTGTCTATTTCAAATACTTCAATAAGGTTAATATCTCACACAGCTGAAGGGACCTCATAAGGGACATGCCTGGATGCAGCTATGCGACTGTGTGGAGTCCTTTAAGATGTCTTTTGTTAATGCCTCATTTGATGGCACTTCCTGTTTGGGTCATCAGTAGAAAATATGCTTACCTGTACTGAACAAGAAGGAAAGACCCTGTCTGCCATGGGGATCAAGTTTTCTATGTCTCAGTGGACCTTCTGTAGGAACCAGAGATGTGGTAAGAAAATGTGGTTCTGTAAATCTGTTTTCTTTCCAGGATTTGCATGGGGACAATTTGTTCAGAGGCAAAGGGTGAAGTTTTAGTGGTAGACCTCACCCTAGAGGCAGACTAGGCCCGCAGAACCAGGGCTTTAGAGATTCCTTTTCAGACAAGCCTTATCAGCACTCCTGAAGTACTGCCTGACTCTCCAACTTGGATGCATTCGGGGGTTGGTTCTGTTTGCACCTAGATGCCTGGACAAACATCACAAGAGATTTATGGGTGTGAAGACTAATATCTGGAGGTTATTTCATACCATTTTCCCTTCTTCCTCATTATCAAATGAAGAAAATTCCTGACGTTCCACCCAATCAGAAGAAAGCCGCAGCACGAGAGATACAAAAGCTGCTATAAAAAAAAGTCAGGTAGAAAGTCCCACCCAACCAGATAGGATTCAGAACTTATTCACGCTTCTTTTTAGTGCCAAGAAAACAGGGGACCTCAGACCCATTTTGGATTTAACCAAATTGAACCAGTTTGTAAAGAAAGCAAAGTTCCGAATGGTCATGGTTCAGTCCATCCTGCCTTTTCTGCACAAGGATGATTAGATGTGCTCTGTAGAACTTGGACGCATGCTATCACATCGAAATAGACAGATGATCCAGAAGATATCTTTGCTTTTGGCTGGGATCCAGACATTGCCAGTTCAGAGCTCTGCCCTTTAGACTCACCACAGCCCCCAGGGTGTTTACTAAATGCATGGCAGTAGTCGCAGCTCATCGAGACTGAAGGGATTCCAGGTGTTTCCATATCTAGACGACTGTCTCCTAACCGCCCCCTCCAAGTATTAACTTCTACATGCCAGGGACTATTTGCTCCAGATTTACAAGACTTTGGGCACTATGATAAAACTTGCCAAATCAAACCTTGCACCAGTTCAGAGCCTGGAATTCTTTGGGGCAGTTTTGGACTCAACAACACAGATAGCATCTTTACCTCTTCATTGTGTTACCTCTATCAGAAATCTGGTTCAGGCTATCCTTTTTCATCCATCTCCTCTGACAAAGTTAGTGCTTCAAGCACTCAGGTCAGTGTCAGCTGCTATAATACTACTTCCTCTTGCACACTTCTTTATGCCGATTCTCCAATGGACTCTAGCTTTGTAGTGGTCCATTCTGTCTCAGCCCCTATCTTATCAAGTAAAACTCAACCCGATTTGCAAGCATACCGAACCCAGTAGCCACAGTGACCATGGACGCTACTCAGCTGGGATAGAGGGCATTTCTTGGGAGGAACTGTCCAAGGCGCAAGGTCCCCCCCAAGAGACCAACTTGCATATCAATGTTCTAGAGATCAGAGTAGCCCTTTTAGCATTACAGGCATTTCAAGATGCCCTTCCCTTGGGGGACTATTGCAGTTCAGGCAGACAGTATGTCTGTAGTCTGATACATCAACAAGCAAGGAGGAACTTGATCTTATCCCCTTTGCAGAGAGGCCATGAGGGTTTGGGAATGGGTGATCTCATCAGGCCGCTTTCTAATTGCGATGCACATTTTGGGTAAAACCAACATGCTTGCGGGCAAACTAAGCAGATCAATTCTGATGCCTCATGAGTGGTCTCTCAATCAGTTGGTAGCTAATATGATCTTCAGGGATTGGGGTCAACCTTGCTGTAACCTGTTTGCCACCCCTCTCAACAATAAGTGCAGCAAATACTTCGCTCTGATTCCCCCCTTGGGGGGGTCACCGAGAGATGCTCTACTCCATGCTTGGCCCTTGGGTCTCCTTAATGTTTATCCTCCTCTTCCCCTGATTCCAAGATTTTTGCAGAAAGCAAGCAAGGTGAAGAGCTCAGTTATCCTCATTGCCCCCTTCTGGCCTCGGCAAGTATTGTTCCCCTTTCCACGGACTCATCTTTGTTATCCTGCATACATACTGGAGCCTACTCAAGATCTCCTGTCTCACCTGTCGGGGATTCAGTATTCCAACATTCAGGCCCTTGAGCTGGCCTTATGATTTTTCCACTTCCAGTAATAGTTAGACAGTCCATGCTGTCTTCCCCAGTTTGTGACATTATTTTAGCTTCTGAAAAGGATGCTACCAAAAAAGTCAAAAGTAAATGGAAAAGGTTCTCTATTTGGGTGTCAGATAGGGAGAGTGATCCTTTTTTTGCACCAGTTTCTACTAATCTTCATTTTTTGACAACACTCTTCAAAGATAGAGCTAGTCTCTCCAAAATTAAACCTCAGCTGGTAGCAATTTCAAATTCCCACAGAGAGAATAAATATTTTTTCCTTGGCATCCTCTAAATTGTGTTAAGCTCTTTTTAAAGGCATTTTTCTTCTGAGACCTCCAATAAGGGATCTTTCACCACCTTGGGATCTTACTGTGGTACTTGAAGGTTTAACACAAAAACCCTTTAAACCATCAGACAAATCTGATCTAAAATTCCTATCTTGGAAGACAGTTTTCTTGGTAGCTATAACTTCAGCAAAATGAATATCTGAACTCCAGGCTCTTTCAGTAAAAAACCCTTACATTGTTTTTCATAAAGATAGGGCTTACCTGCAGATAAACACTTCTTTTTTACCTAAAGTGGCTTCCAAAAATAGCATCAACTAATCCATTCACTTACCAATTTTCTTTCTAAATTTTTCCAACAAAGGAGAGTACATGCTGCTTCTCCTTGATGTGCACAGACAGCTACGTTTTTACCTTCACAGGGCAAAACAGTTTAGAAAGTCAGATGGTTTTCTGTATCTTTCTCTGCAAATTGCCTAGGCCCACCAGTTTCTAAAGTTACCATAGAAAAATGGATTACACACTGTTTATCGTGGATTTACTGTCAGAAGGGTATGGCATTACCAACCCTCCCCGCCGAGCTTCTTCAACTAGTTCCATGACTACTTCATCTGCTTTTTGGTCAAGGATGTCTCTTGATGACATTTGTGTAGCAGTTACATGGTGCAAGACTCATACCTTTGTTTCACATTACAAATTAGACATCATATCTAGAAGTAGAGCTTCCTCTAGTTCAACAGTACTCTGGAATATCCTTCCATGAGGACCACCCATGGTCAGCATAGCTGGAGACAGTGTCCCATAGGTTAGGTAGAATGAAAAGGACAACATCAGATTTATAAGTTATGTACTCACCATAACTAGGCATCTGTGTTGTCCATTTTCATTCCTCCTCAACTCCCCTCCCATCCAACCCCATCCATTTCTCTTCTAGAAGGACTATTGGGCTATGTTTAGATCCTACAGTTCCAGGTTTTCTATTTAGCTATATCTGTTTCTCTTCTGCTGTTGGGAAATAGAGCAGCAAACTTGATCTGAAGTAATAGGGATGGAGTAGGGCATTATAGGTAGAGGAAGGAGCTGGAGAGTTGGATCTGAAGTCTTGTAAATGTGCCTGAGTCGGATCCGAGGTTCAGATCCAGACCCATAAGTGAGGAAGAATGAAAATGGACAACAAAGATGCCTATTTATGGTGAGTACATAACTTATAACTCATGCAAATGAATATATTTCAACACTGATATAAAGATAAAATCTTTTTTAGTCAACTTATTCAGCTTTTGAGAGACAATTTTAATCTAATTTTTATTTATTTTTGCAGCGGAGTCATTTAAAGAATTTGCAGGATTACTGCAAGAGTTAGAAGATGAAAGGATAAATTTACTGGTAAGTCAGAAGTGCTTTAAATCTGTTATTTTGCTTCCTGTTAATGTAAGAGGGTTTGAGAAAGCTTGCTGGCAAAAACCCTACACTCTTTTTATTTATGTTAACACTGCTGTATATAATTAACTGCAGTATGCATTCATACAGCTTCAAGCACCTTCATTTATACACACCTGAGGCTGCAAATCCATGAGTGACCCATACTTAGAAATACTACTTGTCTATACCGCCTTTACTGCCAAAGTCTATATATAAAATTACTTGCATTCAGGCTGAGAGAAAATCCTTAGTGCTTTCTGCAAGTAATGCTCTGTATTCATCAGTTCTCTGTTAGCTCTGCTTCTGTCACCTTTAGGTCAGTAGGGTACGTGTTATTGTCCCCTGTCTTCTGAAGTACTTGTAGTTTCCACAGCTGACAGCACTGTGTTATCCTAAGAGTCTAGATTTAAGGAAAATCAGATGTCCTTTTTGGAGGACTTTTGCAGAAGTATAATGATTGTTTTTTACTGATTAACATGAGTCTGATTTCCCAAAAGACAGAGGTACTCCTGATGTAAGGTAATACCTATTGCGGACTTCTGAAAACAGCCCAACAAGGACTTGTAATTGGCTAAACTGAGTATTTTAACAGTGGTAAAGAGGTTCTGTGGTTCAGTTCTCGGCTGGGGTGCCTTCTCTGTGGAGTCTGGTTGTCCTCCCTGTGTTCACTTGGTTTCTTTTGGGTTCTCCTGTTTCCTCCCACATCCCAAAGACATGCAGTAGGTGGATTGGGCATTCTAAATTATCCATAGGAGTGAGTGTGCATGTGAGTGTGTGGCGTGGAAGAACTACCACTGCAGGGCTAGCCATTTGGCAGTGTAAACCTTGGCTCTAGATGGCTGTCACTATTGAAGTGACACCCCGGCCCCATGTGTAAAAATGGTGAAAAGGGGCTTTGGGTGGATGGATGAAGCTACTGTTAGCAAAAAATGAGCCTCTCACTATTTAGGATCTGAGTTGTCTGATAGCAAGTTATAGAAGAATAATTTTAAAACATTTAACAATGTTGTTGCCTTTCAAAGAGAGTGAATCATGAATAAATAAATTAATTAAAGACATCGTTTAAAAAAGCACACCCCATCACTGCCACGCCATCAGTGGCAAAAGAAAAACTCTACCAGTGTATTGTATATGTTTAAACATATACCCAAATACATACAGAATACATCTGTTGAATCTTTTTAAAGAAAAAATGTGATATCAGGAAGCAGTGCTGTCATACAGTAGAGTTACTTTAGAAATGTAAGAAATATCTTTCTAAACAAATGCAATTATTCGAGGGCCCAAAGTCATGCAGGTTTTTAGCCATTACTTTTGCCTCTTATCAGCTCACAGTTTATATTCCCTTGTAAACCGTGCCTTTTGTAGCTAAACTGGCATGACCAACAATGACTCTAGCGGTGATAAATGCTGTATTTTGCACTGGTCCTCCACCAGCATTATTTGACATGTACATTGTCTAAAAACATTACCTTATACCATTTTCATTTCTGCTTTGAGATTATTGGTTGTTTAACTGCAGGTCTGATGATGTCAGTTTTTATTCATTTCTCAACTTATGGGTTTGGATACGACTCGGCCATTACTGCACCTCATGGAGACCAACAAACTCTCGAGCTCCTTTCCCATCACAATGCACCATGCCTAACTCCCCTCAGATCTTGTTTGCCACTTTTGCGACCAGACGTGGTTGACTACTGCTCTCAAGAGATCGGATTAAGATAGGTGTTATTTCTTTAAAACATTATCCTTGATTGCTTTCTGTAGTAAATTTATTTTTGAATAATAACTTTGTACTTTCCTGTCAAGTTTTTTGCTACTCTTCATCTTTACTTTCCCTTATACACTTGAGTGTTTTCTTGCTACCATTGTTGATAGGCCTTTCCCTACCCCCTTATATCCTTTTCTGTTAAGGGTGTTATACTTTTTTATCTTTCTATTGAAAAGAAAAAAAAAAACTGCTAGCTTTTTTCTCTGCCCTTTCCTTTCTCTAATGGCAGTATTTGGTTCATTACTGTCTGAATAGATATCTTGGTTCTTTTGCCGAATTCTGATTGTTTAGTATTTCAGCTGTGGCTATGTCTGAAAAAGGCTTTAAAAATGTGCAAAATGTGGGCACAAGATGCCATTTACTGATGCCCACTCTTTATGTTTGTACTGTATAGGGGCTGAGTACTTAGACCAGTAATGTGACTGTCACTTGTCCAGTCAGGATAAAACAAATGAGTCTTTGTGGGTTGTGTTCATGCAGCTTTATTATGTACAAACACATGGCGATTGAGGCTTAATAACTTTAACTTAGATAAACTTATAAACAAACTAGCTATTACACTCATACATGCTCACTCTCTGGCTGCACTCTCAAAAGGGCACTGAAGCTAGCACGTGCTTGCTATTTATATGTATGTGCCGATCTTGAAATGCGTCTTAAAGGTGCAACACACACACACACACACACACACACACACACACACACACACACACACACACACACACACACACTCTCTATTCTACATCCTCCTCCTTTGAGAAATAAGTCATGCAGTTTTACAGAACTAAATACATATAGACAGTTATGTCCAGGTTGCTGTGTATTTCACACTAGGTCTGGAAATACGACCAAATTGTGTGACATAGAAATTAGAATTAGATCCAAGAGGATAGAATCGACTCCAAGGTTTTTGAGGCCATCTCTTCCCCTTGGAGCTTTGATGTTGGACAGCATGGCTTCGGTTTCCATCTTGGGTGGATGGCTGTCCGAGTGGAGGGAGGTGGTGGGCAAAAAACTCGCTTTCTCAGATGTTCATCGTGCATACAGCTGCAGTCATTACAGATGGGTTCTCCTGCCGTCAGGCGGGTCCTCGGTCGGCCGAATTCCAAAGTCTAGGTCCGGCGTCGGTTGTCGTCGCTTCTTCCCTGACGTCAGAGTGACAGGGGTATAAAGGAACCAGCCAATGCCATTTTCTTTAGTCTTTCTTGCCGCGCGGTGCCCGAAGCAGAAGCAGTTCGCAAGTGCCAGTCGGCCAGCTCCTGAGATTACGAAAATTTGGAAACCAAAGTCTTCTTAAAAGCTAAGTACCCCGTTGGGGAACCTTTTCTTGCCTCAGACCGATGTCAGACAAAGTTAATAATTGTATTTCTTGTGGGAAGCAAATACCGCGTAAGGATTTCCATTCCCTCTGTATACCTTGTTTAGGCCCAGACCACGAGGTCTCGGCCTGCCGCTTTTGTGCTACATTCAACAAACGCACTATTAAGCGTCGGGCGGAGTTCGCCCAGCATTATTTTGGAAAAGCATTTAACTATACTTTGTCGTCGGATACTCCGACTCCGGTTTTGTCTAAAAAACGAAAAGACAAGGACCGACACGCGAGGTCCGCGGCCTCTACCGATACCACGCCAAAGCTGGCTACACGTGGTCCGGTTCTCAGTGAGGCGCCTACACAGCCCCTGCCTACCGACGACCTGTCTTTGACGGTGTCTCCTGTACCCGAGGTCACAGGCTCCTCGGCCCACACCCCGACTACAGATACCAAAGCCACTGTCGGCGTTGAAACTCAGAATGTGGACAGGTTCACCTCCACTCAAGGTGTCTTCAGACCCTCCTCTTCTTTCTCTATCAGGGCTTTCACTAAGTCTAAAGCAAACATGCACCCTAAGAGACCAGCTGCACAGTGCCCATCTCCAGGCCCCATGCCTAAGAAACAGATGCTTAAAATGGCTGAGGATTTAATTACTCTTATCAGAGGTTCTCAGCCCCCTCTGGACAAAAGGCCTGGAGTGGAGGAAGATTCCCCCTCCTCTGATCAGGGCTCCATTATTTCAGAGCACTCTGATGATCAGGAACATTGTTACTCCCCTTTTGAAGACTCTGATGCAGAAGAGTCCATCCCTTCTGTATCCCCCCCCCCCTGAGGATTACTCATTTGGGGAAACTTTGCATACCTTAAGGGAACACTTCCACTGGGAAGGCCAGGATTATTCTGATTCCAAGAAAGGGCTCAGGGAATTTCTCTTGCTTCCTCAGCACAGGCCTTTGGCTATACCTCCTGTCTTGGACATCCTAGATGATGTTTACTCGGAGGCCTGCCTTAACCCGGACTCTCTACCTCCAGCTCCAGTTAAGCCTGACAGGTACTACAGGGTCCCTGACTCACACCAATTTCTATACAAGAGCCATGCTGCTGACCCAGAAACCATCTCACAGGGCCCCAAGGGAGTTAAGGCCTCCATTGTTAAAAATCCATTGCCTTCCGAGAGAGAATCCAGATCATTAGAAAGGTGGGGAAAAAAGGTATATACCTCGGCTACCTTATCCATGAGGGCCTTAAACTGTCAGTTTCATATACTAAAATACCAACAGTTTTTGTTATCACAATTGAAAAGTAAAATGTCACAACCTGAACAACCAGACTTGAAGGAGTTGCAGGACTTGATGCATAGTGCAGAACAAGTGGGTAAGCATACTTTACAATGTGGTTTTGATGCTCTAGAGGCATCATGCAGAGCTGCTGTTACAGGATCAGTCTTACGTAGGCATGCCTGACTCAAGGAACAAGCCTTGCCTGATCATGTCAAAGCTAAATTACTAGACGCTCCTCTTCAAAAGGATGTACTATTTGGTGCTAATGCTGAGGAGGTATTAAGGAAAATGGAGGAAAAGGCTAAATCAATGCAAACTGTGAAAGAATTTCTACAGGTTCAACCCCCAAGTTTTAGTAGAAATTGACCTTCCAAAAACTGGTCCTTTTCTGCCACAGACAGACCCCAAAGAGGCAGATACAGGCGCCCGAGGGGCAGAGGACAATCCCAAGGATCGTACAGAGGCAGACAATGGCAAGCTCCTACACAAAGAGGTGGTGAGGACAACTCGCAATCTATCAGAAAGCAAACCCAATGACTTTCCCCTTTGCATGCCAACCAGGTCTCAAATGGCAGCCCCCTTGGGAGGAAAGCTGGCATTATTTTCAAAAAATTGGCATATTGTCACAAAGGACAAATGGATCCTGGACATTATAAACAGAGGCTACAACTTCCATTTTCACACCCTTCCAAAAATGAGAGGCATGCCAAACCTGCCACACAATCAAAGGGTAGAGGCACAAAGGCAAATTATAGATCTCATAAACATGAAAGCTATTCAAGAGGTACCTACGCACGAACAAGGTCAAGGGTTTTATTCCAGGCTATTTCTGTTGCCAAGGAAGGGAAAAGATTGGAGACCTATTCTGGATCTATTCATCCTAAACACATTTCTGCTCGTACCAAAATTCAAGATGCTAACTCTACAGCAGTTTCTTCCCATGCTGGGCAAGGAGTCTTGGCTGGTAACATTGGACCTCAAGGAGGCATACCTGCATGTCCCAATCAGACAAAATTGCAGAAGATACCTCAGATTTCTTGCAGGTTCAACTCATTATCAATTCTCTGCATTGCCCGTTGGCTTATCTACTGCGCCCAGAGTATTCACAAAATGCCTGGCATCAGTAATTGCCTACTGCAGACTTCAAGGGATACAAATATATCCCTATTTGGATGACTGCCTGATCCAAGCGGACAGCAAACACATTCTTCTGAAACATCTGGCTTATGTAATAATGTTATTGAACTCTCTGGGATACACAGTCAACAAAAAGAAATCAAGACTAATACCCTCTCGGAACATAATTTTCCTGGGTGCCAACTTGGACACAAACACCCAGATGGCCTACCTCACGCCAGAG
This sequence comes from Protopterus annectens, assembly GCF_019279795.1. Classification (NCBI taxonomy): domain Eukaryota; kingdom Metazoa; phylum Chordata; order Ceratodontiformes; family Protopteridae; genus Protopterus; species Protopterus annectens. Next base: position 347,530,559 of record NC_056749.1, read on the forward strand.
AAGCAGGGGCAACTAATTCAATATTTCACAACACTAGCAAATTGCACCAGGCTTACTGCAAGGAAAATCCTGCAGGCTCTGGGATTCATGGCATCTTGCATCTTACTAATCCCATGTGCAAAGCTGCATATGAGGAAAATACAATGGTACCTGAAAAACATATGGTCTCAACACAGCCACAGTTTGGAAACAATAATACCACTAATTCCATGTCTGCAAAAGGAATTTCTGTGGTGGGCTCAAGCATGTCAAACAAACACAGGTCTTCCTTTCAGCAAGCCTCAAGCAAATCAAGTCATCACAACAGACGCCTCGGACTACGCCTGGGGGACGCACATGACAGATCAGTGCATTCAAGGCAAATGGTCCCAAAAAGAAAAGCACCTTCACATCAATCAAAAAGAAATGCTAGCAGTAATAAATGCTATTATAGCTTTCAAGAGCTTTCTACAACCAAGTCAACTTTTGATAAGAACGGACAACACCACAGTTATGTGGTACATAAACAAGCAGGGAGGAACACATTCTTACCCCCTATGCAGACTGGCCATGTCACTTTGGAACATGGCCATGGACTTACAAATGGAACTACAAGCACAGTACTTGCCAGGCAAGGAAAACACGCTGGCAGACAACCTAAGCAGCAATATGACAGATCCACACGAATGGAAGTTGCATCCAAAAGTTTTTACAGAAATAATCCAAGAATGGGGAAGGCCAGACATAGATATATTTGCCTCCCACAAAAATCATCAATTGACAAAATTCTGCTCAAGGATCTTCCATCCAAAGGCCTGGAGAGTGGACGCTCTCTCTTTCAGCTGGGCATTAATGACAGTTTATGCCTTCCCACCTCTTCCTCTGCTGCCCAAAGTGCTATTGAAGACCAGAGCAGACAGACCAAAGATGATCCTCATTGCTCCGGACTGGCCAAGACAACACTGGTACCCACTCCTGAGGACCCTGTCGCATTCCCCACCATGGACCCTGCCTCTTATGCCTCTTCTTCTGACTCAACACAGCTTCAAAACCCTTCACAGTCAGCTAAAAACACTCAATTTAGCCGCATGGAAGATTCCTTAGCATCACAGCAGGCCCTACTCTCCAAGGAGGTGCAGGATGTCTTTTTGGAGGCCAGAAGGCCATCAACTAGAAAAGCTTACTCCGCAAAATGGAAACGTTTTTGTACCTGGAATGAGAAAAAGGGCTAGGACCCTGGAAAACTGAATTTACCACAAGTACTACAATATTTGACTGAACTGCTAAGCAGTGGACTTTCTTTCTCCTCCATCAAAATCCATGCCTCAGCCATTTCTGCAGAATACAACACTGATCCACCTTTATTCTCTCACCCTCTCTTAAGACACTTCCTCAGAGGGGCTAAGAATTTGAGACCTCCAAGGAAACAACCAATACCTGCTTGGGATCTTAATTTCATTCTGGAAAAACTGACCCTGCCTCCTTTTGAGCCAGCTGCTTCATCAGATTTGCAATATTTGTCCTGGAAAACAGCTTTCCTTCTGGCTATCACCTCAGCTCGTAGAGTTTCAGAATTACAGGCTCTCATGACTGTCCAGCCTTTTATCATCTTTCATCAGGACAGAGTTTCCTTACGAACCAACCCGTCCTTTATGCCTAAAGTGGTATCCAGGGTAGCTTTAAATCAGGCCATACACTTACCTACTTTTTATCCTAATCCTCAAAACAAAGGGGAGAGATTACTACATTCCTTGGACATTCACAGACAACTGCGTTATTATTTGGATAGAACAAAGCCTTTCAAAAAATCTGAACAGCTCTTTGTGGCCTATGCAGTAGGAGCTCAAGGAAAGCCAATTTCCAAACAGACAATTTCAAAATGGGTAGCCCACTGCATACGCTTTTGCTATTCCTTTCATGGCAAAACTGTACCTACAGGTATTAGAACTCATTCCACCAGGGCCAGAGCCACCTCTGCAGCCTTCCCAGAGGAGTTCCTACCAAGGATATTTTGGAAGCAGCCACTTGGAGTTCTGTGCATACCTTCTCCAAGCACTACGAGCGGGCTTTGCCACTGCAGTCTTGCAGGGTATTTTGGCTCCTCCTAGTTACACCTAGTGCCTACCACCCCTTTCTTAGCTTTGGGATTCTACCCATCTGTAATGACTGCAGCTGTATGCACGATGAACATAGTAAAGTTTTGTACCTACCATAAATGTAGATGTTTGAGTGCTAATACAGCTGCAGTCCAGGTTTCCCTCCCTCCTTACCCTCTAGGGGTATTCTTTTATGGTGTATTTGCTTGCAACTACTGTTTTTTGATTATATTGCATTGCATTATTACCTAATTTTATGTATTGCCTTCCTTCTGCGGGCACCTGACATTTGGGGCAAGAAAAACTGAAGAAAATGGTGTCGGCTGGTTCCTTTATACCCCTGTCGCTCTGACGTCAGGGAAGAAGCGACGACAACTGACGCCGGACCTAGACTTTGGAATTCGGCCAACCGAGGACCCGCCTGACGGCAGGAGAACCCATCTGTAATGACTGCAGCTGTATTAGCACTCGAACATCTACATTTATGGTAGGTACAAAACTGTACTTTCTGTTGGCTTCCTTCTCTCTAGAGCAGTCTGCCTTCGAGGTCGTGAAGAGGGTTTTTTCTGCTCAGCAGGTTAGATGGATCCTACCCCCTTGGACCCACCCTCGACATCTCTGCTGACTTTGTACTATGATCCTCAGCTTTCTACACCACTGGGACAGGTAGCCCACAGCTTTCAGACCACCCAGTTGGGTATTGTCACCTCTTCTGATACATCTCTGGATCATCCCACTGAAAAAGTCCAAAGGAAGAAGGCGTGCAAGAGGAAGCAGTTGGACTCCCCTCAGAAGTCCATCCCCGAGGATACTGACTTTGATAAGGGAGAAGGGTCTCCCAAATCACCACCCGATTACGTTTCATTTGGAGACATCTTTGAGATCCTTAAACAGAATGGTGGTTGGTCTGCCCAAAATCTAATTCCTGAGGAGTCAGTATTTCTGGAAGCTTTCGGGATTGGCCCATTTAGCTCCTGATCACTGTGGCCGCTAATGACTTCATTGATTTGGTGTATAACCGGGAGTGGAAGGAACCTGATATGATTGAGCCAATCCTCAAGAGACCAGACAGGATTTTGGTCCACCGGTAGGAAGAGAATATTGGAGTAAGGGAGTACCGGTTGATGCAATGGTCATGGTGGCAGCTACAAAGAAAGAACTCGTGGAACAGATTTCCACTGTCCATCCCCCTAATAGAGAATCTAACGCTCTAGACAGTTTTGGGAAGCGAGCTTATGCTTCAGCAACATTTGCTGTCTGATCGCTTGAACTACTTGGCACACTTCACGAGATTACAAAGGGACTTGATTAAAATAAATTTCAAATTCTCTTTCAGGGTCCACTATTGCAGAGCCTTAAACTTTTGTGGCCTTACAGTTGGCTGCCCATCAATCTATTGTGAACTCTTCCATGATGCTCATCTCGCATGCTGTAGAAGGCACCTCAAGGGCTGCAGGTTCAGGCATTTCCATCAGGAGGCATGCCTAGATGTATCTTTGTGATTTTGCAGAGCCCTTCAGGTCATACTTTGTCAGTGCTCTTTTTGCTGGTTCTTCCTTGTTTGGTCCCACAGTAGAAGACACACACTGCAGTTGTGAGAAGGACAGAAAGACCCTATTTGCAGTGGGTGTACATTTTTCGACCCCTCAGCAGACCTTTTTCAGGAACCAATGGGGAGGTCAAAAATGTGGTTCAAGAAGTCTCAGTGCCCTTTCCAGGATGCATGTGTAGGTAGTTCCCACAGAGGCTAAAGGGAGAGTGATAATGGCAGAAGATGTCCCCTGTGGTAGGGGAGGCCCGCAAAACCAAGGGTCTAGAGATAGCATGTTCAATAGACCCTTTCAGACCTCCGGAACAGAGGCCCAATTGCCTTCCTCTGGAGGCAGTCAGGGGTCACTTATCTCTGCACCAGGAAGCCTGGCTAAACTTAAATGATACTTGGGTGCAGAGAATCATTTCCAGAGGTTATATTATTCCCTTTTCCCTTCTACCCCTGTTACCCAAGAAAATTCCCGATGTTCCACCCAGTCAGCGGGAAGCAGCAACACTGAAAATACAGAAGCTGCTAGAAAAAAAGAGTTTTCCAGGAGGTCCCTCCAGACTAAATATAATCTGGAACTTACTCAAGATTCTTTTTAGTACCAAAAAAAAAAAATAGGGAAATGGAGACCAATTTTAGATCTCAGTGTGTTGAACAAATTGGTTCAACACATCAAGTTCTGGATGGTCACGGTTCAGTCCATTCTGCCTTTTGAGCAAGGATGACTGGATGTGCTCGATAGACCTTCAGGATGCGTACTGTCACATAAAAATGAACAGATTGTCCAGAAAGTACTTATGCTTCCAGCTAGGAACCAACCATTACCAGCTCATAGCGCTGCCCTTTGACCTCCCTACAGCCCCCAGGGTATTCACCAAGTGCATGGCAGTAGTAGCAGCTCACCTGAGACTGCAGGGATTCTGGGTTTTTTCCATATTTGGATGACTGGCTTATTACCATTCCGACCAGGCATCAACTGGCCCAAGCATGAGACCAACTATTGCAGACTTGTTCATATCTTGGAATAACCATCAATTACAAGTCTCAATCACAACCGACACAGACATTGGAGTTCATAGGAGCAATGTTCAACACAGTATCTATGGTAGCATTTCTTCCCCTTTCAAGAATACAAACAGTAAGAAATCAGGTCAAGAAAATAATTTTCATTACCAGAATTTCATGCCACTTGATTCTGCAAGCCCTGGGATCAATGTCAGCGGCAGTAATCTTAGTTCCTTTAGCAAGGTATCATGTGAGAATTCTGAAATGTATGCTGCAAACACAATGGTTAGTTCTCTCTCAACCCATATTGACAAAGATAAGTATAATTCAGGTATGCAAAAGGTATCTTTCCTTGTGGATGCAGTCACAACAACTGTTGCAAGGTTGTCCTTTCATTCTCCCTCAGCCCAAGCTCATAGTGACCATGGATGCTTCCTAGATTGTGGTGGGGTGGGGGGCTTTTTCTTGGGAAAACAGTCCAAGGCACTTGGTCCCCTGAAGAGGCCAACTTGCATATCAGTGTTCTGGAAATGAGAGTTGTGCTTTTGGCATTGCAGGCATTCCAAGACTCTCTCTCTGTCTTGGCACAGTTGTGACCCAAATGAACAACATGTTATTGGTTTGGTACATCAACAAACAAGGGGGAACCAAATTTTAATCCCTGTGTCGAGAGGCCGTAAGAGTTTTGCAACAGGCAGTTTACTCTAGCTGCTTTCTAATTGTAACGCACATTCCGAGGAGGTCCAGTGTGATAGCAGACAAACTGAGCAGGTCCATTTTACTACTTTACGAGTTGTGTCTCAACAACAAAGTGAGGGACATGATTTTCTGTCAGTGGGGCCAGCCTTGCTGCGATCTCTTTGCATCTCCCCATAAACAACAAGTGCCGCAGCTTCTTTGCCCTAGTCCTCCACTGGGGGAGTCACCGAGGGATGCTCTTCTCCATGACTGGCACCCAGTGTCCGGTACGCTTATCACCCGGCTCCTTTAATTCCCAAATTCCTCCAGAAAACAGCCAGGTTGAAGAGCAAAGTCATCTTTATTGGCCTTGACAAATTTGGTTCCCCTTCCTTTGGCCTCATCTTCTGTACCCACCTTGGATTCTGGATCAGACTCCAAACCCTCTGACTGCATGGTTACTCAAATTCCATTAATAACCAAGCAACCTGTGCTCTCTTCATCTGGCTGTTCTATTCTGTTATCTTCCTGTAAACCCTGTACGGGAAAACTCTACAGAAGTAAATGGAGGTTTGTTTATTGAGCAGAGCAGAATCAAGTAGAACCTTTCTCTTCTCTAATACATTCTGTTCTTGAATTTTTAGTAAGTTTATTTAATGAGGGTGGTAGTTCATCAACTGTTAAAGTCCAACTCACTGCCATTTTGAATTTCCATGTGGGATTTCAGGATTCTTCCCTGGCACCCTCTAAACTATGTAAAGCATTTTTGAAAGGTACTCTTCTACTTAGACAAAGATTATGTACCACCATGAGATTTAAATTTGGTACTGCAAGCCTTGACACAGCCTCCCTTTGAACATGCAGCTAAATGTGATCTAAAATTGTTAACCCCTGAAGACTATCTTTTTAGTTGTAATTACATTGTCTAGAAGAATTTCACAACTTCAAGCATTATCTTCTAAGCCTCCTTATTTGATTTTCCACAAGGGCAGGATCAACTTATGTACCAATGTTGCCTTCCTACCTAAGGTGCTGTCGGAATCCAAGATTAACCAAACCATTAACCTTCCAGTATTCTTCCCAAACTTTAGAAATAAAGGAGAATATATTCTGCACTTACTGGATGTTCTTAAGCAACTGTGTTTATACCTGCACAGAACAAAACAAATTAGGAAGACAGACTAGTTCTTTGTTTACTTTGCACATCACAAGATGGGCAAATCAGTCACAAAGGTAACTATAGCCAGATGGTTGACAGATTGCATCTCTTTTGTCTACACTAAATTGAATCTCCCCCTACTAAAACCATTAAAGGCTCATTCCACTAGATGTATGGCTTCTTCCACTGTATTTCAGTCTAGAGCCATCTATGGATGATATTTGTGCGGCTGCTACTTGGTGAAGTACTCATACCTTTATCACTCATTACAAACTAAATCTGGTCTCGAGGAGAAGAGAGGCCTTTGGCTCAACTGTACTCAGGAATATCCTTCCTTAGAGTCCACCCAGGAATTTAGGTAGCTGGGGACTCTGCCTCATACATTGAGGAATGAATGAAAATGGACAACATCAAATAAAGAAGTTATGTACTTATTGTAACATTCCATGTTCTTTTATAATTTTTCTCAAGCTGTAAATAGGATCTAAGGGAAGTTAGGCAAGGTGCCTTGTGGGTAGAAAAGGAGCTTGAGAGTTTGTTGGTCTCCAGGAGCTGGAGGAACGGCTGAGTTAGATCTGACGGTCGGATCCAAACCCATATGTTGAGGAAGAATGAAAATGGGAAACACAGATGGAACGTTATGATAACTTCTTTTTTTCTCTTTTCAGTTAGTTTTCTCAGTCATTTTTATCTACATTTCAGACAGTAATTCTGGAAATGTATATTTTGTATACATTGAGTTAATAATTTTGATAACATGCAGACATTTTAGCTTTATCATTACATCACTAAGTTTAGAGTGTGTGTGTGTTTTGCTTTGAGCTTTGTATTATACTAATAGCCGTGAACATAATACAGGGTTTATAATGCTGACATAGTCAGAAGACATACCATTTTATAGTAATTTTTTATTAAAGAAAGAGTTAAAGTTGGAAAAAAGTCTACTGCAGCAACAGTGCTGTTCAAGGACATGGAACTTGAATGATGCAGTTTCATGAGGCAATACAGAAAGAGTTAAAAGAAACTGGCAAAGGGGAATGAGCTATGAAAATATATTAGGTATTTCCCCCACAGAAATATCTCAAAAATCCAAAAAAGATTAATGAAAAAGTATGAAACAGAGAGAGAAAAGAAAAAAAGCTTCAGAAGCTATGAATCATGTTTCACCCTCTGACCGTAGTGGTGAAATTCAGTTGAATTTTTTCACAACAGAGGTAGTGCAGTTGCTGAAATGTTTTAAATTTAAACACCATGACTATCGTTTATTTCTGAAAAGTAAATGCGAAGTCCTGAAGAATGTTTGACTGTTAAGCAATGGCTGGGATAATTAATGCTTCAGTGCCTGAATTGATTTCTTCAGTAAAGGAGGATTATTGTGAGAAAACAGTCATCAAAGCCATTTTCGTATTACACCAGACTTCATCTGGTTCCAGATTAATTAAAGAGGACTTTCCCACACCTCTCACCATCTAAGTATTAAAAGTCTTAGCTATGTCCTTTACAAATCATGGTAGGCGAGCATAAAGATGACCAGTTTTATTTTTCAGAATATAAGGTTGCCACTTAATGGACCTCATATAAATGCCATGGTGGTACGGCGGTAGCGTTGTTACCTCATAGCAAGAGGTTCTCCCGTTCGCTTCTCGGTTTGGCTTGGGAATGCCTTCTGTGTGGAGTCTGCATGTCCTCCCCGTGGTTGGGTAGCGTTCGAAAGATATGCGTGCATAAATGGGCGTGCCTTCGGAGTTGAAGGTTGGGTGTTGAGCTAGCACCTCGGCGTTTCGTAAAAATCTACTGCCAATCATTAGTGGACTGGAGTCCCACTGTGGCGACCCCTTACCAGGAAAAAGCCGAAAGACAAACAACAACAACTTAATGGACCTCATGTAATTAACTTATAATTATCTAGGCTAAATTCAGTTATTTAATATAGAAGGTTATGATTGGATCCCCAATCATAACCATGTTATTATGTGTCTGATACATAGACGCCAAGAAATTCACCTTGAGAGCAAAGCTGGAGGAATCATCCATGTTGAAAACACATAATAGCTGGTTATGATTGGTGAAAACCAATCATACCTGTTTGTAGTGCATGGAGTTTTATGTACTCCATGTACTACCAGTTACAGAAAAAAAAGCACAAAGTTTTTTACCGGCTTTGAAAGCTGATAAAGCATTTAGCGTGTGCTGTCACATAGGCAGCAAGTAAATACAATTGCAAGAAAAAGTCAAGGGTAATTTATAAATGCTCCTCTAATTTAGTTAAGTAAGGTACTTACAGACTACTGGCTGTAAACTTCTGTGACTATAATGAAATATGAAGCACGATATTTAAGGACAAGCAATTCACAGGTTTGTCCTTTATCCAATTTTGGAAAGTAATCACTTGCTCCATGCACTACAGAGTATTTATTACTGACGCAGGTATAACATTTTGAGCAACATCAGTGACTTTAGGAATAGCAAGGGTAAACCTGGAGAGAAAGTCATAGTGCTATGCCTTAATCATACTCTTTGAGAAGCATGCTTCCCCCTACCTTCACCTCCTTGGTCATTTGACATTTCAGGCAACTTCACAGGTTGGGGCATTTATACTATCCAATTCAATTTGCAAAGTCACATGGCTTATTTTCCAGTTGTGTTATTATCACGCAGACTGATGATGTACATTGTCTATGTAATGCCCTTCCATTAGTGATTGTTTTGTGTTAATGGTATTTCATGACATGGTTGGTTAAAGAGCATGGAAAAAATGCAAGCAAGACCCATGTCATTTTGTGTGTGTGTGTGTGTGTGTGTGTGTGTGTGTGTGTGTGTTATGTATGTGTGTGAGTGCACACGCGTGCACGTGTGTATGTGTGTGTGTGTGTGTGTGTGTGTGTGTGTGTGTGTGTGTGTGTGTGTGTGTGTGTGTGCGCGTGCACATGCAGAGGGTGCCCTTATCCATGTCATGCATGGACTGCTAGGTAGTGCACTACTTCTACCAGGTCTGACAGCAGTAGTGTTAACTAAAGTCTGATTCAGAGTCAAGCTAATGCGCTGATAATGAGGTTTTGCTTACTGCAGCCATAACTGTCTCTGAACTGCATTTTTCTTATTGTCATGGAAATTGACCTACCTGCAGTGGGATATTTCTACAATCAGTGAGGATGTTTCTGAATCCTTGGGCAAATGTAGTATTTAACCTTGGACCAGACTTTCAGGAAGCACCTAGGATGCTGTTTTCTTTTGAAAATAACTTTGTGCTGCGGCTGTAGTACTTCCATATTAAAATAATGTGTAAAGTCATCTGTTACTACCATTAATGTTTACCTGTCTGTTGCCTGAGAGCAGTTAAAGGACAGTAGTGGCAAGAGATTTAAAAAAGGGTGTTTCTTTGTGTATATAGATAAATATTTTGTTTTGCTGTTATGTTTTTGATGTTTAACGAGTTGTGCTAACTGGAGTGTTAGATGCAGCTTTAAAGAAATACCTAATCAGTTTATGGTGGAATTTGATGCATTTAATATAAACCTGAAAAAGATACTTCAGAATCTGGGTGTTACCTTATGGAATCAGTTGTCATTGTTAGAGAGATAGGCTACTAATACAGGAAATTTTAAGATTTCACTTGACTTGTAGGTTGGGATCAAGGAGTATGTCCCCATGTTTCTTGGATAGAGACACCCTGATGACCGTTAAAGGCTGTGAGACTGTGTTAGTACAATACCCTGTAATACTGTTAAGTATATATATTTTTTCTTCTTTGTTCTACCAGGGGGGTGTAGGTAGGAATTAGAAAGTAATGCTCAGTGGAGTCTGCTGATACCTCCCAGACAGAGACGGATCTATGGCAGTTGATCAAGTTTTCAGAAACTCAAAATTCATATCGTGAGACAATATGATTGAATTTCTGAAAACTCGAACATTTAAAAAAACAAAAAAAACCATAAAAATCTTTTTTTTTTTTTTTTACAATTTTACAGGGGGGCAAGCCCCCATACACCCCACACAACCCCTGCTAGTTATATATATATATCAACTCTGAGATCGCTCTACAGTGAAGAAAAAGGGTAAATTTCCAGATGCTCTATGTACCACGATCTCCATTCAAAAGCTTTGAGTTTTCAAAAACTCGATCATATAGTCACGACCATATGAATTTCGAGTATCTGAAAACTCAATCAACTGATGGGGATCCACACACATACACAGAAGATCTACCACTCGACAAAAAATGTCTCAGCAAACATAATTGTTCCCGATTCTAATTTCCCAAAGTGAACAGTCCCCAATATCAGAGTACTTCAGAATACTTTTTTCACCTTTGCAGGAAGTTTCTTTTCCACATAGTTGTGTGTGTGTGGTATTAGAGGGGAACTTGTCATCATGCAAAAACACCATTTTTGGAGTTTTACTATTTGAGCCATGAGGTTGATTTTTTGAAGAGTTTAAATAATCAAGAATAAGGTAATTGAGTTCTACATCAACTTCTCTTAGTTGGTGTCTTTCTCTCTCATACACACTTAGACACAGTCATAAGCACACACATGCTGCTAGAGTTACAGCATGCTGAGCTCTGCAGATGCAGTATTTGCATTCATTATAGATGCCATAACATCTCCTGTACTGCCTTTTATTAGTTGGCACTGCACTTGTACCCCATCAGCAACTGGCCTTAGCAATCCCTAACAGCTTGTGACCAGGACAGCACACCTTCACCAAGCCGTGGTTATGGCACTGGATTAACCAGAAATGCAATTTAAGCCTAACTAGTCATGGCTTTTAATTTTCATGAAATCTTGCTGGGCAGAGTAACCCTGTGTATTAGATGCTTACAGATGTGTTAAGTCTACACAGCAGAACAGTATTGTGTCATTCAGCAACTGTGTAACCATCTGAATTATTTAGAACGTGCACTAAAATAGTATTAATTTGAACATCACTTTTATTTGTAGAGTAGAACAGTTTAAATTAGTCCCACAGTGCCAAAACAAAGGTTCTTAAATATTGATGAGCCCATTAGCCTAATGCCCTCTGCTGTTATACAGCTATCAGTGTTTATGCTTACTCATTTACATCTAACTGAAGTGAGTATTTGTCAGTGTGTATTCCAGGAGAACATTCTTAGTCTATCATGAAATTCGTTATGCAAGTATCAGACTCATCATGCTTGTAAGCTGGATCTCTCTAAACAAGAACTCTAGTTGGAACACAGTTTAGTCAGCGGCAGCGCGCTTGTACTGATTTTTAGCCTTTCCGGAATCACTTGTATCCACTTCACAACTGTACTGGAAGCTTGCTATAATATAACATTTTTTACACTGAAAGACCCTGTTGGTGAAATAGTTAGTCTGAACTGGTTAGTTGTTTATGTTTATTGTTTTTACAGTCTTTAATTAGCCAAAGACCATCTTAGTTGTCATATGAATATACTTAATATAGTGCAGTATGTAGAATGATACAAACATTATGTGGAAAGGCAAATGACTGTTGTACAATGCATCATAAAACTGATAACATTAGTTTATGGCTGGATGTCATGCAGACTAGGGATGTTTAAGAATAATTGTTAAGAGCAGTGGACTGTAATGCTAAAACTGTGTAAGTGCAACAAATTTAAGAATCCTGGACCATACAATCAGAACTGCATGTATACATATACAAATACGGATTCACTTCACTTGCTCGAAATACTGAAATATCGCATTTCAGTATCTCGAGACCAAGTGAGCAAAAATCCACAACATCGAAGCTGCAAAAGACCGCAATATCAAAATATCGAACACTAGCACACTGAAACTCACAGACCTGAGTATTCGGCAATGCCTTTATTACATACAAGAAATGTCCAACTGCACAATACACTTCCTGACACCAAGCGACACGTAGTGACATCTTCCTCACACAACTCCCGATACTGTGACGCCCCCTGTAGATGCCTGCCAAACACCGTGACAGCAACATACCCACAAACAATAGACTTCCCAATGTGTAGTGGTGTCCGTGAATGCAGCTGGTGGAACATAGATGTCTGATCACATCTTCAGCAGCCTAGCTGTCGCACCCAGGAAGTCAGGTGTGTGCTGTACGAGGCCTTATTAGCAGTAGGACTGGCTTCCCCTTTTGTGAGGTACTCACTGGGTATATCTCCCCAAGCTGTCCGGGTGCCACGGGTATGCCTTGCGCCATAGTGGTCTTTGGTTTGTATGCTGGTGTGGCTTGCACCATACAGGCTTTAGTTGTTAGTTGTAGGATTTACCAGCGGCAGCGTTCTGCAGCAGGTTTACACTGTAACAGCGGCAGCGCTGTAGTGGTCCGCTCAGCTGAGGATACATTCGACTATTTAAATTTCGCGGTATTGCAGTTATGAAGTTGTGGATTCTCGCTCACTCGGTCTCGAGATACTGAAATGCGATATTTCAGTATTTCAAGCAAGTTAAGTGAATCCACATATACGTACGTACATACATACACAGCAAGCAAAAGAGCTGTAATGGGAGTGGATTTTATTAGTTATTGTCGTAGGATGCATTAGTATTCGTGGTATTTACAATTTAATTATTATGTAATTGTAAATCTACCTTTTTGTAAATGTTATTTTTCATAGTGATGTTTGTATGGGGGGGGGCTAACACCCCCATTAACTCCATTAAGTTATGGGTAGGGAATAAAAAAACACTAGCATCCTTAAAACTGGCATTATGGAAAATAATGTATATAATTTGTTGATTAGGGATATGTATGTTTACATTGGAAAACACACAATATGTAGTGCATATGCTACATTCATATTCACAGCATGCAGTACATATAGTTCAATGCCCTGAATCAGCAGAACATGCTGGTAAAGCATATGTAGTACAGAGTTGCCAAAACAGTGAAGGAATTTGGTACTGAATATAAACATAGAGTTTGAAATATGACCGTATGTACTCTGAAATAGAAGTTGATTATGATCAGGGCATACGGTATTGGCTTGGGGCTAAGTTGGGGCTACAAATGGAGGAAGGGACATGATTGGCATCTGGAAGGGGGTTATCTCAAGTTAAACTTGAAAAAAAAAAAAGACTTTTCGGAGAAGATGATAAGGCCCAGGAATTGAGTACAAGTAATGTTTAATGCTCCCGCCATAGTCTTTTCCTGTATGTACTAAAACTGCATCATTTAATCATGCCAATCCACTTACAACGCTCTTATTTGAAAACATAAATCTCAAGAGAAATATTCTGTGTCAAAAAGGGTACACTGAAAAAAAAGTAAACATTCATTAATGTAGCTTGTAACAGAGCTGGTGCTTCCTCTTAAACCAGCTATCAAGAATTGTCAGATCTTTGTGGAAAAAGGTGTCCCATAATAAGAATGCGTGTATTTTTTTATTATATCGACTTGCTTCAGTGTATTAATATCTTTTCTAATGTAATGTTTTAATATTTCCTCTGGAATTTTATTTTATGTACATTTAATGTTGGAAGTGTTAAGTGGGTGAACCAGCCCCCTTAACAAAATAATTTACAGCGACACTGATTTTTCACTTTTCCAGAAGATAGACAAGAACCTTACAAAATCCTGTAATGCCTGTGTAATGGAATATCATGACATTGCTTGCAGCATTTTTGGCCAGATCAGTCATTCACCTTGAGTTATATTTCTTCATATGTTTACCTTTTTTAAAACTGCCAGCTTACTTTATTGAATATTCTTTTCATAGAATTTTAGAATTTGTTGGAAGCTTGTGTCTGTCTGTAGAGTTAGGGGTATTTTTAATTTCACTGAACTACTATTCAGTGAACCACAGACAGATGAAACCAGTTGATTGACTCCTGATCCAATGAATGGTTGGAGAATCCTGGAATGGGAGATTGGTGAGCTGATCCCATGCAGGACCCATGGTAAAACCCTTTCTTGAGCTCCACTGTATCAGGAGTCACATAACTGGGTTTCATTAATACAGTGCACTGCATAACAGCTTAACAAAATTAAATGTATTCATACGAATGCTATGTAATGTGTATGTCTATGTCTATATATATATATATATATATATATATATATATATATATATATATATACACACACATATATATAAATAATATATATATATATATATATATACATACATATATATATAAATAAATAATATATATATATATATATATATATATATATATATATATATATATATATATATATATATATATGGGTTCCATACACTAGATCGAATTTTCACTAATTCGAAATAGTGCATGGAATGCTCACTGCAGTGAAAGTGCACTTCAGTACAGCAAACGGGTGTTGTACTGAACTTCCGTGCAGTCCTCACGGACTTTAGGGTTATCCCCTTACCATGACCTGTGCCCTAACCCTAAGGTCCGTGACGACTGCAGCGCAGTGAAGGACATAGCAATGTCCTCCACTGTGGTGCGATAGTCACGAACCTTAGGGTTAGGGCATGGATTAGGGTAAGGGGATAGCTTTACTAACTATCCCCTTACCCTAATCCATGCCCTAACCCTAAGGTCCGTGACTGTCACACCATAGTGGAGGACATAGCTTGTTTTTTATGTCCTCCACTGTGCTGTGGAGTTTTCAGTGAAGTGCACTTATGCAAAAGTTCACTTTCGTTAAAGTGAACTTTCGCAGAAGTGAGGCTTCCTATTACAAGTTCGAAGTAATGAACTTTCATTCTTGTAATAGGAATCCATATATATATATATATATATATATATATATATATATACATGTGTGTGTGTGTGTGTGTGCGCGTATTTATATATGCATATGTGTGTGTGTGTGTGTGTGTGTGTATATATATATATATATGTGCGTGTGTGTGTATATATATATATATATATATATATATAGGTAAATATATTTAAATCACAAAATGTCTAAAACTCAAAATATCACACTGAAAGCACAAAACACTGAAATCTCATAATATCAAATCACAAAATGTGGAATAATACTTATCTAACTCAAAATACCCCATATTATACACCTCAAACTACAAAACCAAGATCAAGTGTCATTTTGGTAGTGGCACTGCTAGGGAATTGTTTTTAGTAATGTAATGTGTAGGGTTAAAGTTAGCATATGAATAAGGTGGAAAGGAGGGGGCTTCACAGCATAACACCCAGAACCAGAGAACTCTAGGCAGGCATTTCCTTTCCATGATACTCCAACTTCAGTTGTTTTTTTGGTGTGGTGACAGCCTTTCTTTTCATATACTGTTCAGTTGTATAATTGATTCTATCATCTGAGAAATGTAAGACTTTCCTCTTCTTAATACAAAAAGATATTTGACTATGTTGGAACATGCAAAGAATACTAGGCAGCAGTAATGGGGACCAGAAGACGTCTAGCCATATACTTCTTTAGGAAGGCTCATTTAAATGTTTTTTTAACCTTTTGAAGAATCTAATAGTGCTCAGTTCCCAAATAGAGCAAAGCCATACATGATAACCCTAGGGTAAATTTGTGTCTACCCGTCCAGTCATCAAGACTAGTCATAAAGTTAGGCAAAGTTGTACTTTCTTCGACCTGTAGTGGTAATTTATTTCATAGGCTAGGAATTAGTTGAGAATCTGTCCCTCCAAGGAGTGCTGTTTATTTGTTGGTGTAGATTTAGGTCTCTAGTATGGGTGGTTGTGGAGCACCTGTTTTTTTTTTTTAAAGAAATAATGGGAAGTCAAGTAGGAATGGATCTTGACTCACAAAGTGAGACATAGGCCATCTTGGAACAGCCATTAGTCTTCTGATTATAAGGAGAGTCATGCTACCCTATCAGAATAGTAAATGATGTAAGGCCTTTCATTTTCTTAGTTAAAACTCTTTGACAGCTTTCCATTTGAGGAATATGCTTGGATTTGTGCTTATGAGAGAGGGCATTTCATTTGTTAATAGTTCTGATAAGAAAAGGGTACAATAGTATGATGACAGCTTGCTTGAATCTTGTGGATATTCCCTTAGATATTAACTGGTACAGATGAAAGGATTTCTTGACTATGGTAAAATCATGTTGACTGAATTAGAAAGCTGTCCGTGTAAGCAGCAAGGTCTCTTAAGACTGTGTTTGTCTGAAGAGGAGTACCAATTATAATAAATGAAATGAAAGCAACTTTTTTACTAAACACTACTATGCTGCACTTTTTCACATTTGGCTGAAGGCTGATGTCCTTCAAGGATGCATCTGCAGTCATAACATATGGGTTGTCCTGCCTCAGGCAGCCCTTCGGTCGGCCGGATTCCAAAGTCTGGGTCTGGCCTCGGCTGATGTCGCACTTCACCCGACGTCATAGCTCCTGGGGTATAAAGGCATCAGCCGACGCCATTTTCCCCAGTCTTTCTTGCCGCGTGGTGCCCGAAGCAGAAGCTGTTCGCAAGTGCCGGTCGGTCAGATCCAGAGATTTCTACTACCGAAGACTTCTAAAAAAGCTAAGTACCCCGTTGGGGACTCTTTCTTGCCTCAGCCGATGTCAGACAAAGTAAATAATTGTTTAACTTGTGGGAAACAAATACCTCATAAGGATTTCTACTCTTACTGCCTTCCTTGCTTTGGCCCAGACCACGACGTATCAGCTTGTTTAGCCTGTGCTTCCTTCAACCGACGGACACGCAGACGTCGGTCGGAGTTTGCAGAAGAGTTTTTTGGCTCCACTTTTGCATATAAAATGCCGTCGGAAACTCCGACTACACATTTAGCTAAAAAACGCAAGGAAAAGGGCCGACACTCGCGGCCCGCGGTTTCGGCTGAAACCACGGTTAGGCCTACCGCGAATGTCTCGGTTTCGGCTGAAACCGAGACCTCGGTTCTCCCTTCGGCCGAAAGCATGCCTCCGATAACCGAGGCCACACAGGCCATGGCTGAATCGGCTACAGAAATTACTGCTGAAGAAGCAGGCACCCAAGATTTGTCTGACACTATTCCGTTGGACATCTCTACTCCTGCACGTGGGGCAGCTAGACCCCCTGCTTCTATGTCTATCAAGGCCTTTTCCAGGGCTAAAGCAGCCAAACTTTCCAAGGCCTTACCTACAAAAGCTCCCTCTCACAGGCCTACCTCAAGTTCCCAGATTCTCAGCCTTGCTGAGGACCTTATTTCTCTGATCAGGGGATCCCAACCTCACCCAGACAGGGCCTCTCAACCCCCTTCTGATAAGAGGCCTAGGACTGAACCCCCTGAACCTCTCTCCTCGGACTATTCCTCGGATGGTTCAGATTTATCTGACCATCAGGAAGGCCCATACTCGCCTTATGAGGATTCTGATGCAGAAGACTCCATTCCTTCTGCTTCACCTCCAGAAGAATTTTCATTTGGGGAAACCCTACACTCAGTGAGGGAACACTTCCAATGGCAGGGTCAGGATTTTTCTGATTCTAGGAAAAGGCTAAGGACTTTTTTACACTTACCACAGCATAGGCCTTTAGCCATACCACCTGTACTATCAGTTGTTGATGATGCATATAATGATGCCAGTACTGCCCCTGATTCTCTTCCTCCGGCCCCTGCCAAACCTGACAGATACTACAGGGTCCCGGACTCTCACTACCACTTGTATAAGGCTCATGCTGCAGACCCAGAAACCATTTCTCAGGGCCCTAAAGGTGTTGCAGCTGCCTCTGCCAAAAACCCACTTCCCTCTGAAAGAGAATCTAAATCTAGAGCATTAGAGGGATGGGGTAAAAAGGTTTATACATCTGCTACTCTTTCTGCCAGGGCTTTAAACTGTCAATTTCACATGATACAGTACCAGGAATTTTTGTTAGACCAACTGAATAAAAAGCTGGCCTCTCCTGAACCTATAGACCGTAAGTCCCTTCAGGATTTGGTACATAACTCTCAGCAGGTCAGTAATCACTTCTTAAAATGTGGCTATGATGCACTGGAGGCTTCTTTTAGATCAGCTATGACTGGAGCAGTGATTCGAAGGCATGCCTGGTTAAAAGAACAATCCTTACCAGACCATGTTAAGTCTAAACTCCTAGATGCCCCTATGGAGAAACAAAGTTTGTTTGGCTCCCCTGCACAGGAGGTTCTAAAGAAAGTGGAAGAAAAAGCAAAATCTGTCCAAACAGTCAAGGATTTTTTGCAGGTCCAACCTCCGAGGTTTAGCAGAAATTGGCCTTCAAAGAATTGGTCCTTTCCAGACACCTCCAGAGCACAGAGAGGCAGAAATAGACGCCCAAGCGGCAGAAGTCATTCAAGGGGTCCCTACAGGGGTCGTCAGTGGCATCCTGCCAACCAGAGAAGTGCTGCCACAGCTGCGACTACAACCACTTCCACAGGACAGACACAATAACTTGGCTCTGATTCCGCCTACCAGGGAACAACTGGAAGCACCCTTGGGCGGAAAGCTAGCTTTATTTTCAAAAAAACTGGCATTGCATTACAGGAGACAAATGGACTTTACAAACAATAGACAAGGGCTACAGGTTTCACTTCCACACTCTACCAAAAAAGAGAGGAATGCCAAACCTTCCACCAAGCCAAAAATCAGAGGCTCTAAAACAAATCATCAGCTTACTAAGGATGAGAGCAATAGAAAAGGTACCTTCTATGGAACAAGGCCAAGGATTTTACTCCAGACTATTCCTTGTACCAAGAAAAGAAAATCAATGGAGGCCTATTCTGGACTTGTCCGCACTGAACACATATCTCATTGTTCCAAAATTCAAAATGCTGACCCTACAGCAACTTCTTCCCATGTTGGGCAAGGAGTCTTGGCTGGTGACTCTAGATCTCAAGGAGGCATACCTGCACGTCCCTATACGACCAGATTGCAGAAGACACCTCAGATTTCTTGCAGGATCAGAGCATTATCAATTCTCAGCATTGCCCTTTGGCTTATCTACTGCACCCAGAGTATTCACGAAATGCCTGGCATCAGTAATTGCTCATTGCAGGCTTCAGGAATTCAAATTTACCCATACCTGGACGACTGCCTAATACAAGCGGACAACAAGACAAAATTAATAAAGGATTTGGCCAATGTCATACAACTGCTGCAAGCCTTGGGATACACAGTCAACATTCAAAAGTCAAGACTAGTGCCATCCCAAAGGATAACATTTTGGGTGCAGAACTGGATACAATAACTCAGATGGCTTTTCTCACAGAGGAAAAACAAAAGCAACTACCAGTCTATTTCATGGCATTAACAACACAAACTCAGCTTACTGCAAGGAAAGTCCTGCAGGCCCTGGGTTACATGGCATCCTGCATAATATTGATCCCACATGCCAGGCTGCATATGAGAAAGTTACAATGGTACCTAAGGAATGTATGGTCTCAACACAAACACAGTCTAGAAGCCCAGATACCAATCATTCCATGTCTGAAAAAAGAATTCCTGTGGTGGGCTCAGGCCTGTCAGATAAACAGAGGATTGCCTTTCCACAAACCACATCCAAGGCAGACCATCACCACGGACGCCTCAGACCTAGGCTGGGGGGCACACATGGAAGACAAGTGTATCCAAGGCCTATGGTCCCAAGACCAGCTGAATCTACACATAAATCTAAAGGAGATGCTGGCAGTGAAACATGCAATCGAGGCATTCAGACCATTCCTCCAACAAGGACACCTGCTGATAAGGACGGACAATACCACAGTCATGTGGTACATCAACAAACAGGGAGGTACACACTCATACCCTCTATGCCGGATGGCAATAGACCTGTGGAACTTGACCCTGAATCTCAACATCCAACTGCAGGCCAGATTTGTACCAGGAAAAGAGAATTCACTAGCAGACAGCTTAAGCAGAACTACCACAGATGCTCACGAATGGATGCTGCATCCAGATATCTTCAAAACCATAACAAAGAAATGGGGAATGCCAGAGATAGACCTGTTCGCCTCCTCACACAACTACCAACTGAAGAAATTCTGCTCAAAAGTATACCACCCACTTGCCTGGAGGGTGGACTCCCTTTCTTTCAGCTGGAAGGCCCTGACAGTATATGCCTTTCCACCTCTTCCTTTGATGTACAAAGTTCTACTGAAGATCAGAGAGGAACAGCCAAAGGTAATTCTGATAGCTCCAGACTGGCCAAGGCAACATTGGTACCCGCTACTGAGAAGCATGTCTCGGACGCACTCATGGCCTCTACCTCTATGTCCCTTACTTCTAACGCAGAACAACTACAAGACCCTGCATCCAAACTTGAAAATGCTGCAGCTAACTGCTTGGAAAATTGCATAAAACAAAACCAACCAGATTTATCTCAGAGGGTTAAGGACATTATCCTGGAGGCTCGCAGACCCTCCACAAGGAAAACATATTCAGCCAAATGGAAAAGATTCCTCATTTGGAGTGCAGAAAAGGGAGAAAATGTCACACTGGCAAACCTAGCACACATCCTGGAATACTTAGCAGAACTGTTCCACAATGGCCTGTCCTACTCCTCCATTAAGATTCATGCATCAGCAATTTCAGCAGAGTACAACATGGATCCTCCTGTCTTCTCTCATCCTCTCCTCAGGCAATTCTTGAGAGGAATCAAAAACGTAAAGCCTCCAAGGAAACCACCTCTGCCTGCATGGGATCTCAACTTTGTGCTAGAAAAATTAACACTTCCCCCTTTTGAACCAGCAGCAACAGCAGACTTACAGTTCTTATCTTGGAAAACTGCCTTTCTGCTAGCAATCACTTCAGCAAGAAGGGTATCTGAGTTACAGGCATTAATGGCAGTGCAGCCTTTCCTTATCTTCCATCAGGATAGAGTGTCTCTGAGAACCAATCCTACTTTTATGCCAAAGGTGGTCTCCCAGGGTATCCTTGAACCAAGCTATACATTTACCTACATTCTTCCCCAACCCACAGAACAGGGGGGAAAAAGTACTACACACCTTGGATGTAAACAGACAACTACGCTGTTGTATCTTTATTTACATGTATCCCCCATGAGGATGGGGTGGAAGCTATTCGCAGTGTTTTGAGTAACAATGTTGATTTTAAAACTGGCCAAATTTCCACCATTTGTAGGTTTATTGACATTTTGTTGCAGAATAATTTTTTCCTTTTTGGGAACACCTTTTATAGGCAAAAAAGAGGTGTGGCCATGGGGTCTTCTGCTGTGCCGGCCTATGCAAATTTGGTTATGTCATGGTGGGAGGATACCATCTTGAGTACTATAAAAAATCAATTTCATATTTTGTTTTATTGTAGGTTTGTTGACGACTTACTTTTTATTGTTGAAGGGAAAGAAGACATTGTTCGGAAATTTCTTATGGAATTAAATAGATCTGGAGGTTTTTTGCAATTTACCTTAGGTTGTTTTGGAACGTTTATTAATTTTCTAGACGTTTACTTTTGGTGGGATGAAGTTGATGAGAAGTTTCATAGTAAGATATATCGGAAGGAGACCTTTACCATTAGTTATGTGCACTTCACTAGCGCACATCCTACACATGTTATTCACAATATACCTAAGGGGCAGTTCATTCAAGCTTGTAGGATGACAACTAAAGATTGTGATTTATTAGATGAATTTGAGTTTATTAAGAACATGTTTCTCAAAAGAGGATATCCATTACTTTTGTTAAATTCTATTGCTAATGATGTCCAGAATAAAAGGAAATCACATTATTGGGCATTACTTGATGGTAATACTGTTAGTCCGTCAGATACGGTTTTGAATGAATTTGGAAGCCATAACAGGTTGGTTTGTTCCTTGGAGATGAGTATTGATAGTGGACATATTAAAGGAATATTATAAAAAAATTGGAAGATTATTCATGGCAATTTAGATCTTTTTAAGATTGTGGGTGACAAACCCAAGTTTGTATTTAGGAACACATACAATGTTAAAAAAGCTTTAGAAAATAATCACCTCAAGCAGGATTATAGTCAGTGTTCGGTGAAAGGTATGTTTGCCTGCAATAATTGTAGTGCTTGCAGGTTTATAGCAAAAGGGCCAGTTATTGTTATTGAGGGCATTGATCAAACCTTTTCAGTCCCAGGTTATGTCACATGCACTACCAAGGGGGTTGTATATATTGGTCTTTGTAGTTCTTGCCCTGCATTTTATGTGGGGATGACAACTAGATGCCTTAAAACTTGTATTAAGGAACATCTTTATAACATTAATGCTCGAAATGAAACTAGTGCCTTATTCAAACATACTTTAAGTTGTAAAAATTTTTTAAAATTTTTATTTTCTGTGCTAGAAGTGGTTCATTCAGACCTTAGAGGTGGCGATTTTAAAAATTTGGTTGAACAAAGAGAGACGTTGTGGCAGATTAAATTAATGGCTGATAAAGCCCCTGGCTTGAATGAAGCCATTAACATCAAATGTTTTTTTAAAAAACAGTGGGTTAAGTATTGATAAACATACTGTTACAACTTCATCTCTGTTTAAATAACTTGTGGTTGTTCTGAAAGCAAGTTTTTTATTGATTGATTGAATGATTGATTAATTATCATTTTAGTGATTAATTGACAGGGTATTTAATGTCAGTGTTTTTAACTGTTTTATTATTCTGAAGAAGTCTCTGGACGAAAGCGGATATTAAAATTTGTGTTACGCTATTTCTGTGGACTCTATTGATTCTGTGGATCATTTTTTGGTTTCCTGCTCCTGTTCATTTGATTTGGCAGTGCAGCCTTTCCTTATCTTCCATCAGGATAGAGTGTCTCTGAGAACCAATCCTACTTTTATGCCAAAGGTGGTCTCCAGGGTATCCTTGAACCAAGCTATACATTTACCTACATTCTTCCCCAACCCACAGAACAGGGGGGAAAAAGTACTACACACCTTGGATGTACACAGACAACTACGCTACTATCTGGACAGAACTAAGGCCAGCAGAAAAACTGACCAGCTTCTGGTAGCATATGCAACAGGAGTGCAAGGAAAAGCAATTTCAAAACAGACAATCTCAAAATGGATAGGAAATTGCATTAGATTCTGCTACTCATTTCATGGAAAGAAAACTCCTAAAAATATCAGGCCTCACTCCACAAGAGCTACAGCCACCACTACAGCTTTCCTACGAGGAGTGGCTGCCAAAGACATTTGAGAAGCTGCTACTTGGAGCTCCGTGCATACATTTGCCAAGCATTATAATCTTCCTTTATACTCCAGATCCCGAGCAAGTTTTGCAACTGCTGTTTTACAAGGGATCTTAACTACACCATCATTATCTTAGTGCCTCCTCCCCCAGTTTGGCTATGGTATTCTACCCATATGTTATGACTGCAGATGCATCCTTGAAGGACATAGTACAGTTTTGTACCTACCATAAATGTAGATGTCCGATAGGTATGCATCTGCAGTCAGGATTACCCACCATCCTTCCCCTCTGTGGTATTCCTAGGGTACTTACCCCTCTTTTAGCTAGCTGGGGGAATCTATTATGGTGTATTTGTTTGTATGTATATATGTATATATATATATATATATTTTGCTTTCTACTGTTTGGAATTTTCTACAATTATCCAAATTTAGCCTTCCTAGAGGGCACCTGGCATCTGGGGCAAGAAACACTGAGGAAAATGGCGTCGGCTGATGCCTTTATACCCCAGGAGCTATGATGTCGGGTGAAGTGCGACATCAGCCGAGGCCAGACCCAGACTTTGGAATCCGGCCGACCGAAGGGCTGCCTGAGGCAGGACAACCCATATGTTATGACTGCAGATGCATACCTATCGGACATCTACATTTATGGTAGGTACAAAACTGTACTTTTCCAGTAAAGCAGGTATGGTCTTTTTGGTATCATTGCATGAGAGGATAATAGTGCCCGTCTAACAGTCATCAGCAAGCTTGGTCAGTCCCCTTCTGAAATATTAGCTTGGTTGTCTCCTGAAGAGGAGAGGGCCAGCAATGAATCCTGTGGTACCACATTAGTTACAGTTTTACATTCAAAGAGGGTACTGGAGACTTTCACAGTTTGACATCTTTTAGATATCGGCTTGACAGTCCAATGGAAAACACATGGATTTATGTTAAGTTTATGTAATTCTTCAGTGATACCAGTATGGGGGATAGTGGTAAAAGTTTTGGCCAGGTCTAGATAAGCAGTGTATACTGAATTACCATCTCCACAGCCATTGTATCCTCTTCAAAGACGTTTACTAGGTTCAGGAGTCAAGATCTACCTTACACAAAACTGAACTTACTGGAGTCTACATCAGTTTGTTGCCTTTGTACATATGAATGAGTTTGGCAACTGTTCCATGGCTTTGCATACAAGGCTGATGGACCTGTAATTTCTGGGTCTGTAGTGTGGTTACTCTTTGGCAGTAGAGTCACAGTGGCTGTTTCCAGGCATCATATGGAAAGACCGAGTTTGACGATTTTTAAGCAGAGTCGCAGTTAATCCATACTTGGCACTGATGTGAGTGCAGACATCAGTGCAGACCTGTTATGTAATCTGGTCCCATGGAGGTATTATTTTTAGTCTTTAACATTGATTTGACTGAATTACAATAGCTAGATCATTTCTCAGTGTATATCGCACCTCATCTTGCAGTAGCTATAGCAACATTTTATAATCTTTTATTGCTAATTCAAAAAGGGCTTTTTATTCTGAGGCAGAGAGAAATAACTAGCAAAAAGTTATTATGGCTTACACATAAACTTAGACATAAGGATAGAGATCAAGTTTGTTTCATGTGAAAAGCCGACCTTGCTGATTAAACTAAAATTTTTGACATTTCTTATAAATTAAAGGTAGATACAAGAACTGGTATTAATGCAGCAACAGCAGCTTCTCTTAGGCATAGCTAGGAGTAGTAACTTGATAGTTCCCAGTAAACAAACAGCACAGGCAAACTGTTTCTGAAAGTGCATGGTAAAAAAGCACATGCATGCTGAGCATCTTCAGTGAACTCAGGGACCACATTTCTTCCCTAGCTGCATTGCAAGTTAAGGTACCTCACACATTATCAATCCTCCTGCACCAATATTTAGACTATCCAGTCATTCAGTTAAAACCATCACTAGAAAATCAGTTGAAAACTTGCTAGGCAGTTTACATTATCTACAGCTTTACTATGTTCTTCCTAGGCTTCTAGAAGTTGACTTATGTATTCTAATGGGACAGCTTAGCCACATTTTCAGCTAAACCCCAATAACTAAAGTTGAGCCACCAAGGTTTAAGCATTATCTTATAATACTCCTCCCTGAAGTATCTCACCCCACTTTAGTTTATATATAATATATATATATATATATATATATATATATATGAGTCCCATAGCAAATGTTTGTCCACTAGTAAAAATCCTTGCAAAACTGGTATATGATCTAATCTTAGAATAATTTACTAAATATGATATACTTACCGACAAACAACTAAACTTCAAAACTGTATACAGTACCATCACCCACTGCCGTAGACAGACTGACCAAATCTTTCATAATATGGGAAATTTAAACTGATGGGAGCAATATGTTTAGGCCTTAGTTTCATGGGTTCATAGCTGTATGCTAGGCCAGTGACCACTAGGACCCTTAAAAGTGTAGCTGTGCAACCCAAATATGACCCACAGATTTGACTTGTATCTGATTTATAGGGTGTGAT
Source organism: Protopterus annectens (assembly GCF_019279795.1). Lineage (NCBI taxonomy): Eukaryota > Metazoa > Chordata > Ceratodontiformes > Protopteridae > Protopterus > Protopterus annectens. Next base: position 347,556,532 of record NC_056749.1, read on the forward strand.
TTACTGACTGCCTCTGTCCATCAGAGACATAGGAGCCAGACTAGGGGTGAATTTCCAGTTATCCATCCATTGGTCCAAGTTGAGCTTAAATGGGGATTGGGAGGAAGTCTGCCTCACATGGATAGGAAGTCTGTTCCACAGAATGGGATTTCTCCAAGAAATGCATCTGTCTCTCCAACATGTCACATTTATGTTGCAAATTTAGGTCTTTTAATCTAGTAGTTCTGATGCAGTTTATTTTGCGGGTGTGCAAAAGATTCATCAAAAGAGGGTCTGGGAATGCCTTGTATGTTAGGCATAGAGCACTTCTCAGAAATCTGTATGATACTGAGTAAGGAGACAGTCAGTGTAAGACATTGTGTTTACTCCATATATTCTTTTTGTAAGGAAACTTTGTGGACGTTCCAGTGGCTGCTTGAACCTGGTCGCATACATACTGAAGGGGGCATTATAGTCTATGATGGGCCTGATTAGGGCCAAATACAGTGGTATAATGGCATCTCTGGAACTAGATGTCATGCCCTTGCTTTTAAGTTGTGCAACATAGAAGGATTTTCTTACTACCATGGACACATGTTGGCCAAAGGCTTGGTTACTATCTGCATGAGTTCCCAGGTTCCTGTCTAGTGAATCAACTTTTAAGAGTGTTTTATTGATGATGTAGTTACCTGGGGTGGCAGACTTCCCAAAAGGTATTATAATGCATTTCTTGGTATTGAGTTTTAAGCCATGGTTTTGGCACCAATTGTTTATCTGTTTTAGACCTTCCTGAAATGTGTTCTCGTCTTAAGGGGATTCAGTGACTGCTGTCAGTTTGCAATCATCTGCAAACTTGGTTAGCCATAGGCCTTTGACATTGGCTTTGTCATCTGACGGCCAAAGAGGAGTGGGTCTTGCACAGAACCCTGGGAGACCCTACCAGTGACTGGCCTTTTTGTAGAGGTGGCCTCACTGATTCTGACATTTGAAAATGTTGATCACAGTTTGCTTGAGCTACCTATCTCACAGAGTTTTCACTGTTCACACTAATTATAATAGCTCAGAGTTTGTGACTACCTCAATAGTTGTACCACAGGGATCTGTACTTGGATCACTTTTGCTTGACTTTGTATAAATGACTTGCCATCATGCAACCCAGCATATATTGCATATTGTAGACTGATAAGTTGGTACTACTGAAAGTGCACACATTTCCTAATGAACCTAACTCAGTTTGCAGAATGATCTCTCTTAAATATTGTGAGCTTCTAATACCATGACAAGAATTGTATCATTCCTATGTCAGGGTACAAATAGGGTTCATGAAATTAGTATTTACTTATTTTAATTTATTTATTTAACATTTGGTTACAGGGAAAGTCTGACTGGGGCAGAGCTCATTTTCAGTGGAGACCCAGGAGGAAACATTCCATACACGTCTTTGGAATGTGGGAGAAAATTAGAGGACCCGGAGGAAACCCGCATGAACACAAGGGGGACATGCAGATTCCACACAGACGGGACCCCAGCTGAAAATCAAACCCGAGAACCTCTTGCTGTGAGGTGACAATGCTAACCACTACACCACCATGCTGCATTAGTATTGCTTCAGTCTTTGATGATAGCCAAGAGTGTTGTTCTCAGCACCCGCAATGTGTCCTAAATTGCCTCCTCCTGCATTTCATATAGGGTTACTTGTATTGGCAGCATATTTAAGTACGACTGTAATTTTTTTTTTTTAATCCAGTTACTCCTACTACTGTTGGAACTGAGTGTCTTTCTTCCACATTGCTGTTGTTTATTCCTATAAATCGTGGTGTTTTATGAATTTCTGCCTCTCAGTATGCAAGACACTATAATTGCTGGGTATAACAATTTCAGTGATTATCGCAACTTCTGTCCTTTTGTTTTCTTGGACTACTGTGTAGGTTCATAGGTAAGTACTAGGCTAGCTGCCCTTATGGGCCATTCTAAGCCTAGGCAGTTTCCTTTTTGTGCAAGAATTAACCTCTCCCATTTGGTTACTTTGGCTTTACTCATCCCATGATGTATAATTATATATTACTGGGATCATACCATAGATAATTTGAGGGTATCCATGCATGGGTAAAACATTTGGGGCTACCTGTGTCCATTAATAGTACAGGGGGCAGTCATATGGTAAATTTTCTGTTTGCCATCCACAGATCCAATTTGCTCTTGAATATGGAGAGGGATGAACTTTGTTTAATGTGGATGGGGAGTCTGCTCCAGAGCAGTGGTGTCCTCTGTGAGATATGCCTGTTTCTTCAAACCATTGTGTTGATATTGCAGAAGAAGTGTATATCCCTAGACTGAGTATTTCTGATGCCGTTGCACTTGCTGATGTGCAGTAAATCCAACACCAGTGGGTCAGGGGATGCCTTGTATGCCAGACACAGGTCATCTATTAGCAGTCTGTAGAATACTGATTGTAATGACAGAGCTTTGAGTTGGTCCATGTAGGACATGTTGTTTAGGCCTTGTATCCTTGTATTGAGGTATCTCTTTGGATGTTACAGTTGCATGTGTCTGGACAGATACATGCCAAAGGGGGCATTATAATCAATGACTGGCCTAACCAGAGCTGAGTAAAGGGGGACAGTGACATCCTTAGATCTAGGCACAATCCCTTTATTTATAAACTGTGCAATATAGAAGAATGTTCTTACAGCTATAATTATATCTAATAGTATAATAATATACATAATGTATGCACGTAATGCTATCTGGATTTCTTGCTTCTGTTTTCTCAGCTGTCGGTATTGGGTAGTCTTGGATGTGTTTTTTCTGCGTCTAGGTTACATCTTCTCAGTTATGTGCATTTCAGTAGGCATGCTTGAGAATGTGAAGGTAGATCAAAAAGTCTATGTAAAGACTATAGATAGAATTGCTTCTGATCATATAATAGCTGTGACCAACTTCTCAGGAACCAGCTTGCTATTAGCATTACTATTTTACTTCTTGTGGGAGATGGACAAAAGGGGCATTCATTCCACTCAGTGGTGAGGCCAGCACTAGCAGTAGTCAGCTTGCAGCCAATAGGCAAATCAGTGCCACATCTCATTTTTGTTAAACATTGCTTAATGTCTCGCAGCGCATTTTGCAGAATGTAGTGCATTGTCTCTCATGCTTTTACTGAGTCTGTTTCCAAGTGCATTGTATCTCACGTACTTCTACTGTGTGTGTAATAGAGTACTGATTAACTGTGATCAGCCAGGTGGGTACTGTATTGCTTTTTTTTTTTTTTTTTTGCTGACTGTATTATTTAGGGATCAGTGCCTAGAAATTAGTGGGTGCAGAGCTGTCCTCTTTGATGTTACTCCTTAGTGACTGCCCTGCATTTACAGCCTATAATTATTGTAGCTAGGACACAGTGACTGCTCTGTGGTGAGCACAAGTATCCTGAGTGGTGCAGACACCCATGACTCAACAGATTAGTTGTGTGAAGTTTGCAGTTTTGTCCTAAGTATTGGTGATCATTCTGTGGAAATAATCATAGTTATTTTGTTTAGCACCTTGCATCTCTGACCCTAAGATTTGATTATGTGTATTAGCGCTTTGTGGTCACTCTTTGATATAAACTAAGGCTACAGTGTTGATCATATAGAAACTGTTAGGCAGCGTGTACAACTGAACTTTATTGGACTAAGAGAAAGTGACCTGCATAGTGCTAGCAGTTGTGTCTAGCAGTTAGCATAGATGATTAAGGCTTTGAGCTGTTTTCTATTGTCCAGAGTTTGGTTCTGTTAACTTCTGTTTGTCAACTTTGTGACTGTTGAGAAGGTTACTTAACCAAACATTGCTCTGGGGCAATTAGGTAATTTGGCTAGACTACTGAATGGTCTCCTGAACCACATGCCTATTAAGCAGTTATGAATCTATAACATCAGAAATGAATCGCATACTGTAGGCTAATTGCATCTTTTCACTAAGTACTGCTAGATTAGATACTGTCTAACTTATCCTTAGAGTATCACCCTAAATACTTCACCCGTAACCCTTAGAGGTCGCTTAAAGTAATCTCTGTCGAACCCCTAAGTACTGCGACTTGCCATAGTCTTCCACCCCCTGGCAACATGGCTCAGCAATCTGCTCTTTCCCCATCTGTGGCCAATCAGATCACATTAGTTATTTGGCTGCAGTATAGCAACTGCCTTATGTTTACCAGCTTTTCACTGCTTCTACCAATTGATAGTTTAACCTGTGAAAGATGTAAATATTTAAGACACATGGAGAAAAACTTCTCACACCAGCCCTCTGTCATTAAGCATCAAACATCCTGAATACTGCATCAACTACAACACACAAACAGGACAAACTTGCACTTAGACTGTAAGGAAAATTTACCAAAGCGTCCAAGAACTCACTCTAAAAGATCCCAGCAGCATTTGACTTGCAACAAGCTGACATTAGAAACCGAAAACAGACAGTCTGTGAGTGAGCAAGGATGCTGTAAGGAACCTAGTCAAACTGTGTTGCCAATAAGTAGGATCAAGGTGAGTATGAGGTGTGCCCATTCCTGTGGAAACAAAAGTATGTGTAACATTAACTGTCTTTGCTACAAGGAACTTCCTGAAATTTGCAGGGGATGCTTTAGGGATATTGTAGGCATCACCTCATGAATTCTAAATCATTTCCTTCCCATTAGGCTACAGCTGGAGGATCATAACTGGAGGATCATATCTAGTTCCCAAAGACACTAGCGAGAGTACCAACACTATGTTTGCCATGTATAAGATGGTCCATTTCCCTGAGGTCCTCATCACCATAAGTTTCTGCCCATGTTCTTGTGCAGGGAGATGTAAAATCAGCAAGTGCTTCCACTTCTTGAATTGCCATGTGGTTGGTAATATCCAGGGCATTATTTATAATGTGTCTGTGTGCCACCCAGGCAGTGCACATGATCCACATATATGTATCACTCATACCAGTGGTTCCTGTAAGGGAAATTCCCATAAGATCACCTAGCAGGTAAGTGCACACACATACAGTGGATATAAAAAGTTTACACACCCCTGTTAAAATGCCAAGTTTTTGTGATATAAAAAAACGAGACCACAATAAATCATTTCAAAACTTTTCCCACCTTTAATGTGGCCTATAACTGGTACAATTCAATTGAAAAACAAACAAATCTGTTATGGGGAAAAATATAAAAAATAAAAAATGTACAATACTCTGGTTGCATAAGTGAGCACACCCTTAAACTTATACTTTGTTGAATCACCTTTTGATTTAATTACAGCATTCAGTCTTCTTGGGTACACACTTGCCATCAATTAAAGAGACTCTGATTAACCCCAAATAAAGTTCAGCTGTCCGAGTAGGATTTTCCTGACATTTACTCATTTGCCTGCTACAGCAAAAGTCGTGGTTCGCAAAAAGCTTACAAAGACTCAAAGGGATCTCATTGTTGAAAGGTATCAGTCAGAAGAGGGGTACAAAAAAATTCCACAGCATTGGATATACCATGGAACACAGTGAAGACAGTCATCAAAAAGTGGACAAAATATGGGACAACAGTGACATTGCAAAGAGCTGGACGTCCCTCCAAAATTGATGAAAATACAAGATGAAATCTGGTCAGAGAGGCTGCCAAGAGACCTACAGCAACACTGAAGGAGCTGCAGGAATTTCTGGCAAGTACTGGTTGTGTACTACATGTAACAACAATCTCCTGTATTCTCCATATGTCTGGACTATGGGGTAGGGTTACAAGATGGACACCTTTTCTTGCACAGAAAAATATCCAGGCCCGGCTAAAATTTGCAAAACAGTACTTCAGGTCTCCCAAAAGCATGTGGGAAAATGTGTTATGATCTGATGAGAACAAGGTTGAACTTTCTGGCCACAATTCCAAAAGGTACATGTGAGGCAAAAACCACACCTCGCATCACCAAAAGATCACCATCCCCATGGTGAGGCATGGTGGTGGCAGTATCATGCTTTGTGGTTGTTTTTCTTCAGCTGGAACTGGGCCTTTAGTCAAGGTGGAGGAAATTATGAACAGTTCCAAATATCAGTCACTTTTGGCCCAAAACCTTCAGGCGTCTGCTAGAGAGCTGAAGATGAAGAGAAATTTCACCTTTCAACACGACAGTAACCCCAAGCATACATCCAAATCAGCAAAAGAATGCCTTCACCAGATGAAAGTTAAAGTTTTGGAATAGCCCAGCCAGAGCCCAGACCTAAATCCAGTAGAAAATCTTTTAAAGAGGGCAGTGCACAAAAGATGCCCTCACAATCTGTCAGATTTGGAGCGCTTTTGCAAGGAACAGTGGGCAAATATTGCCAAGTCAAGATGTGCCATGCTGATAGACACCTACCCAAGAAGACTGAATGCTGTAATTAAATAAAAAGGTGATTCAACAAAGTAGTAGTTTAAGGGTGTGCACACTTATGCAACCAGCGTATTGTACGTTTTTTATTTTTTATATTTTTTTCCCTAACAGATTTGTTTGTTTTTCATTTGAATTGTACAGGTTATAGGTGACATTAAAGGTGGGAAACGTTTTGAAGTGATTTATTGTGATCTAATTTTTTTTATATCAAAGACACTTGGCATTTTAACAGGGGGAGTGTAAACGTTTTATGTCCACTGTACCTGTTAGGCAGGTGTATACACACAGTTACCGTATGTGATTGGAGTACAGACATGTACTGTATGTGATGGGAATACAAATGGGTACTGTACGTGGTGAGAGTGCAGACAGGTACTGTATGTGATGGGAGTGCAGACAGGTACTGTATGTGATGGGAGTGCAGACATGTATTTTATTTGATTGGAGTAGAGACAGGCACTGTATGTGATGGAGTGGAGACCTGTACCATAAGTGATGGGAGTAGAGACAGGCACTGTAAAAGATGAGTCTACAGACAGGTACTGTATGTGAAGCGAGTAGAGAAAGATACTGTAAGTGATGGGAGTGCACACAGGTACCATAAGTGATGGGAGTACACACAGGTACTGCATGTGATGGCAGTAAAGACAGGTACTATATGTGATGGGAGTGCAGACAGGTACGGCATGTGATGGGAGTACAGACAGGTACTGTAGGTGGTGGGAGTACAGGCAGGTACACATAGGTACTGTATGCAGTGGCAGTGAGAGTGCAGACAGGCACTGTATGCAATGAGAGACAGACATACTGTATGTGATGGGAGCACACACGTACTGTATGTAATGGGAGTACAGGCGTACTGTAGGTGATAGTAGTACACACAGGTACTGTATGTGGTGAGAGTACACACAGATGCTGTATGTGATGGGAGTGCACACATACACTGTATATGATGAGTACACGCAGGTAGTCTATGTGATGGAAGTACACGCAGGTAGTCTATGTGATGGGTTTACACACAGGTACTGTATGTGATGGGAGTACACACAGGTACTGTATATGATGGGAGTACACACAGGTACTGTAAGTGATGGGAGTACACACAGGTACTGTATGTGATGGGAGTAGAGACAGGTACTGTATGTGATAGGAGGAGGCCACATATAATATGCTGTGTGTTGCAGGTTATGATGGCTTGCCCTATAACACTGGATGTTTATTCTGATAAGCTAATCTCAGACCATGCAGGAAATGTCTTGTAATATAACCCAAAAGATAGTGGAAGAGGTATTCACAACTAATGGACAGATGCTTCTGATGTTTAGACACCTTTGGAGAGGCACTGCAATGCAGACCAGTCATATACAGCAAGTTTTTTCTTTGTGCATGTATGAGGGCCATGCTTCATTTGATAATGTGTAAACAAATGAAGCAGTAGGAGAACATCATGGCAGGGCTTTGCATACCAGTCACTGTAGCAGCAGTAGAAGCTGAGTGAAGGGTCAGAGGAGAAACACGCAGTGGCAGGGCTGCAGCTGAGGCCGTGGCTGAACTAGGCGTAGTTCATTGCTGGACTGGCAAAGAGGTGACATCTGGTCCACAACTATGAGTTATGACACAGTCAACACAGAATGAAATTTTGCATGCAGTATCATACCCAGGCTGAGCAGGGCAGTGCATAGAAAGGCAGCACCCATAACCATACCCACACAGGTTTGGAGGTAGGCAGGGAACAGGCAGGGGACAGAGTGATAAGTGACTACAACATTGCAATATGGGATAGGGTTATGGGAGATGACTGTACTAGGGAAGTATTCTGCAAGGTTGTGAGGAGTCATATTTCACCTTGTGGTGAACTGTCTGCCAAAATGTAGTCATTGCCAGAGTTCACTTTACTTGCTGTTCCAGGGATGAATCCTTTCTGTGGTAGGGAGTGGAAATATGGGGCCATGCAGGTATACCTTGAGGAGATATCACATGTATTGAGTTGGATGGCTGACACTATTTATTACTTGGATGATGTCCATGAACAAGGCTGACAGTCTGTATAGTCTGACTTGGGGTGATATATGCCTATCTACCTTGCACCTAGACTCCCTCATGACTAAAAAGTGTTTGGTCTGCAGATGCAGAATGAATGGTGGCTGCAATATGTGTCATAAATGCTACTCTGGAGGCAACTTTTTCTACCCATGACCTCAACAACACTGATACTTCCCTGTGCATGTACTCCAGATCAGTGTGCAGTTGTTGTATTTCCTCTTGCAAGTGACAACCCACACTTAACAGCTCCACATGGCAGTGTGTAGCAGTTGTATGTGCTTGGATCACTGACAAGTACTTTCGCTAGTTCATTCTGAGTGCTCCAAGCTTATCAAGATTAGTGCATCTCTCCTCAGTGTTGGGTATGTCCACCTCAGAGGCAGAGTGTTTATCAGATGCTGTGAGGGTTAGGGACTCAGATGGAGCCTGCAATGGTATCTCAGGTACAGGATGTTTGTCATGCTCTGTTAAGCCAGTGCGCCTAACCACTACCTCTTTAGGAGTCACTGTAATGATGCATGTGGGTGACTGTAGTGTTGCAGACAGTGCCACTGTGTTATTGGACCATACTACGTGCATGTTATGAGTACTGTCAGCCAGACATGCCATGTTGACATCAGCTGTATGTTGTTGTGTTGTGATGGACCTTCCAAAGGTGGAAGCTGTGAATGCCTGAAATTGTTGAAAGCCCATGAAAAAATGCCTTCATACCCCCTCCCCCATGCCATGAGTACTAGTGCACATGGAAATAGTGCAGTACAGTACATTGGAAGATGTACCTTGTTTTATAGGATATTGTACTTGCAAGGACAGATATGCAGGTGGACCATGGCAAGTCTTTATTCTCAGTCATGCAGTTGTATTATACTCTGCTGTAATAAACATTAATAAGCTGATGCTTTCCCTGTTGACAGATGCTGGGGATGATGTCAGGCCTGCTCCCTATATCCAAGCCACCACCCAGATATGATTTCCCAGGGCTGCATGCTACATCAAAAACGTTTCAAGCTTTATCAGTAACTTCTCATTTGGTGGTCTTCTCCTGTAGTGGTGTTTTTTACCTTTTCCTGTACATGAACTAGTATAGTAGCAGCCTTCCTTTGTACCTGTTGCAGTGACTTACTATATCAGTCTACAACATTCACATCCTCACCAATAACTCCTAAACTTGGTCATATTACTGCTTATCTGCAGCACTTCTGGCCAATAGGTTCATGCCACATGTACAGTGGGCCTGTAGTAGCACTTTATTCTATTGGCTATTGAAGATTTCCCTGTGTTAACTCCTTCAAATGGCCACACCAGTAAGTTTATAGGTGGTGACCTCAGAATTCCCCTATGCAATATGGATCTGGTTAAATACAGTTACTGCATTTCACAACCTCAACCCACTCCCATATGGAACTGTACCAATGTGTGTACTTACAGGCCTGGACCCCCCCTGCTTCATATGACCATGTAATTCCAGCAGTATCTTTTATGTTCATGGCTTGCTGCCCCTTTACAGATAAGCAGTGGGAGTGTTGCAGGATTTTAAAGCGTAAAGAAAATGGATAATACTGCCAAAAGTCACTAAAACCAAAACCAACAAGCAGTATTCACGATGGACGACTCCAGCCAGCAAAGTTGAACAAGTTTATTACAAAAACACACAGAGACATTTGTATTTCCTTTCTCATAAACGCCTTCACCATACATCCACATGCGTTTCCGTCATTAAAATGACTTCATTAGATGACCAGCATACCCTAAAACATTTAATTTATACTGAAACACATCCTTATCAACCAATAAAAATTCACCATTAATTAATTATCTTATTATATAACCCCTTTGTTAAAATTTATATAAAATACATTTCGTAGGATTTTAAAACGTACCTACCAGGCCACTGTGCTGGCCCTTAGTAGAAGGTTAATGCATGGTGTGAGTGGGCCAGTTGTTGAACGATGCTACTAGCATCACCTATTCTGGGGACTAGTGTCATCATTATTGTAATGATGTGAGTTAGTGCCATCTTGTCCTGCTGTGCCAGCAGAAGGTAGAATTAAAGAGAGTGTACATCATAGTACTAGTGTGCTTAACTGGACACTATTTGTTTTGCAGCTGGTGAGAAGCACTGATTTAATATAGCTGAATGCCATAGAAAACATTTGCATGTTGGCAGGCAGTGGTGTGAGTATGTGTTCTTTGGCAGCCCACTGTGCAACTGCAGTGCTGTTTTTATCATACAAGTGAGGGGTTATCTTTTCCCATTGTGTTGTGGGAAGTAGTGGATGATTGGTTGTGTTTACTTTGGTCTCTGCCAGCTGCTGCATCTGGTGCTCGGTCATCAGTACCATCCAGATCAGAATCTTGGGGGGAGGGGGGAGTGAAGTGCCTTTGCTAGAGCTGACATGAGGAGGTCACTGTTGTCTTCTATATCCATTGAGGAGGAAGGTAAAAGCCCCAGTCTTGGAGGAGGACTGGTAGAATTTTTTGTAGTATTCGGACAGTGATGTAATTTACATCACCCACACATACTGCTATAACATTTCACCAGGTGCTTGATATTTTAGCGCTGCTGTCCTTGTTATCCCTCTATCTCTGCTTTATTATGTGGTCCTTAGCTTAGCATGTAGGTGGCATCCTCTGTCAGCTAAATCTTTCTGGTGCTTTGCACAACAGTCTCCTCAACAGTTACTGAGTAAGTGCTTAATGCAGTTGTCAAAGAATCCCAACTCATGTTTCAAAAGAGGGAGAGAGAAGATAAGATTTGTCCACTCACGTGATCATATTAACAGAATGCATACACTATATTTAGACATGGATCACACCACTCGGATGACTGTTACTAATATGCATGCTGTACTTTTGGACATAGAGTAGTACTGTGTTATATTGATTGGTTTTGCCCACTCTTGTTTAAGAACATAAGAACAGTGCTGTGCTGTCTCCTGGTAATGGGGTAGGTAATGGCACAGTGTAATGTTCTGTAGTCTGAGCTCGAGGATTGGTATTGTGGAGTAATAATGTGATAGCAGTATGAGGCAGACTGCCCATAAATGTAAGTCGCTCCAGGTCTACCACACTTGTACAACCATTTGCAGTGACTCTGAAGGAATGCCCAGCACTGTTTGAAAGTATCCAGTAGGACTTCTTTGAAGTGTAGTGAAGCCACAGTAGAGGCCTTTTAATGGTTAGGCAGTGTAAGTGTACTCTCTCTTATTACCCTGTTTGGAAGACAAGAACACCAATTCATAATTAGAAGCTGATGGAATTTTGAACAATGCAAGGATTTTCTTTGCAACTTTGAGTTTTGCACAATTGAGGAACAGCCTTCCAGTAGTGCTCAGTATAAAATCTGTCACTGATTTTGGTAATAGCTTGGCTGCTGGCGGGGGGGGGATATAAATGAGAGGAGGTTGGAATTGTATCCTGAAAACATTAAATACATTAGCAGTGAGGAATGGAAACTGCATTATTAGCGCAAACATTAGTAGATCCGTGTTGGTCAAGTGTCTGATTGTTCCAAATGCTAACCAGACTCGAGACCCTTTATGACATCTCCTGTTATCATTGTTTATGTTTCCTCTGTAGAACTAGTGCAAAACTGAAAGCTGCTGCTTCCTGCAGCTTGAGAAAGTTTCCCAGAATCACATGCAGTGTGCTTAAAGATTATAAGAAAAAGCATGGAAATCTTTGTTTTAAGATTTGTAGTGGAAAATCCCTTCTGTTTGTAGTCATAATTCTTTAAACAATGTGCTATAACAGCTTGTCAGCTGCACATGAAGATTTAATTTGTGTGGTCTAGGAGTTCAAACCATAGAGGTGTGTGTGTGTGTGTGTGTGTGTGTGTCTGTGCATTTATATATGCATCAGTATATAACACATTTACAGAATTGGTCCTTTCAGAACTGTAACAGTTTCTTTCTCTTTGCTAAGCCCCATAATGTTAATCCAAAATTTAGGTGATCTTGAAGTAAAAAAAGCCTGGTCTCTCTCTCTCAAAAATAAAACAATTGTAAAAATATTCACCTGCATGAATTAGACAGTGGCAGTACAACTTTTACCATGTATATGCTGTGTTTTTTAAGACTTTTATGTTTTTTTGAAATGTTTTCTCTTAAACATGTTAAAAGTAAATAAAAGGTTGATATGGCAATTTTGGTTGGAAAAGTGGGCTTAGTGGCCAGCATAAGTAAGTACATAGTCATAAAATAACTTCAGCACTGAACTGTTTGTTTTATTTATTTATGAATATATGTATATATGCATTATATGAATATTTACTGGGGTATGATTTCAGTCACAGGCTGGTTGAGTCCATTCACAGTCATAAGAAAGTATGAACAAAATCAGAGTAATGCATAAGAAAACAAAGGTAATTACACAGAACTGTGCATTTTAAGATTATTTACATTATAAATGACCCAGTAAAACTACATAACAGCATAACATGCAGTTCAGGACACACTTCATGTCTTGTGATATTGCCATGCTAATCACTACATCTTTTTTAGATATGTTTGTCTTGTTCTCTTTATTTATTAACCCTTCATAGCTTTTGCAAGACTGTGATACACAGGATGTGGTTGTGCTTTCGCTGTGTATTTGAGATCTGGATAATAAAAATTAATTATGTGAATTACTTAAGAGAAAATAAAGCAGAGCTTTCTACATTGGTATTTTACTGCATTTCAGATCATCTGTTTTAAAGGTGTGGCACCCAGAGCTCCGGTAGTACTGGACTCTGGTACTGTCAGGGATCAAATTATCAAGTAGTTACTGCCACTTGTAAAACTCCCTTTTGATAAATTCAATGTGCTTTTGAGGACTTAGGCTCTAAATTTTGTAGCAGAAGTAAGCAAATTCTAAAATAAGATTTTTGGCACCTTTACAGAAAATTGAAAGAAAATTGTTAAAGAAGGGAACAGTGGAAACAGCTAATATGTGTGTATGCCAACTGCACAGATATGCAAAATAAAAGAATGATACAATCTTTCCTCTAACTTAGTATTCCATGCTATCTTCTGATTGACAAGGATCCATTTTGTATTATTCAGTGTGTCTCCTGTTTACATTCATACTTGTTTCACAAATTCCATTAGAAACTGACCCATTTATGGTCCCCACTAAGCTGCATCTGCTGCATTCTGTGAAGAGTTGTAGCCTTCCAAAGAGGCGGAGTACAATTTTTGAGCTGGAGTCAGGATGTGCTGCCATCTTCAGAACACAACCTTTCCCCTTGCAGTCCCTGTTGGAGTGTTCTGTATTTTGTCTTCCCTCATCCTTTTTTTTATACTTCATTTGGTACCAAGTGGTTTTAAATGTTGTAGGAATTTTCAGACAGAAGAATTTAAATTCTTCAACTCTTCAAAGCTCTTCCACAACCCAATCTACTCTCCACTAGTAGACAGATTGCTAAGAGAGCCCCAATCCTACAACCTGAGGAACCTAGACCACTGAGCACCCACCCTACAGGCACCTGAATCAAAACTTCAGTGCACACATCACTACTTCTGAACTTATCCCAAACTCTGGAAATCAGTCCTTCCCCATATTAAAAAAGATATCCTCCTATTTTGAAATTTGCTCACATTTGAAAGCACACCTTTATGTAATGGCTAAATGCTAGTGTAATGTATCTCATTACATTACCTAACCTCCCTCCCCCATGTGCCATCCACCTCCGGTTCATTCTTTCCACTTTCACTCACTGGATTACTAAAAATCTCTATTGTTAGTGCATATTAATATTTACATATAGCCACTACAACCAATGGACATAGTGAATAATTGTAAATAATTCACTATTTAATTGACTTTCTGCATGCTGCATTTAATTTCACAAGTGTATTTATTCTGATTTCTGCATGCAACATTTCTTTTCACTTGTGATTCCTTTTTGATTTCATTGTACCTTTGGAGTTGCACTGTGCTATTGTACTGTTTCTCTTTATACTGTTGTAGTATTCTGTCCTGGCCTAAGACCGAGATTGGTCTTTTGTGATCAGCGCTGTACATCGATTAACAAAATTCAAATAAATAAGTAAATAAATAAAATTTAGAAGCCCTTTGGAAAGGGATTGTCTCACTAGTTAATATGTTATGTATAACCTCCTGGGTGGTGCATGTTTTCCTTTTCACATAAAAAGCTATTATTCTTACCATATCGCATTATCATCCTGTCACTTAATGCACACAGTTCTGCAAACCTGACAGCACTAGGAGTTTGTGCTTTCAAATGACACCCCCTCCCACATTTTCATTTTCTGATGTAGTTTCTTGGTGTCTGTACTTATCCATTCCTTCACCTTTTCGATTCTTTGGTCAGAGATGTTAACTCTGTGATAAAGATGGGCTAGAAATTTGTATTTCATCCCATGCAGTATGTAGTTTTCCTTTGCCTTTTTTTTTTTTTGCAGTATCTTGGTGCTGGGGTAGCGTTGTCGCCTCACAGTAAGACGCTGTCCGGTTCGATTTTCAGCTAGAGCGTCTTCTGCCTGGAGACATGCGTGAATGGGCGTACCTTCGTTGAAGGTTGTGCGTCAGGACTGGTAACTCTGCACATAAAAATCAACTACCAGTCATTAGCGGACCGGAGTTCCGCTGTGGCGACCCCTAACCAGGAAAAGCTGAAAGACACAACAAGTATCTTACCTTGATAGGCTTAAATATTACTGCCACTCTCTTTTAACACACATTCTTCACATGGCCATAACATGAGATGTCATTCATTTGTAAAATCTGACATCTTCATCACGTGGCTGCTGTAATAGTAATGCCTGTCAAATTCAAAACAATGCTGAATCAACTTGTGGATTCTCTGTGGAAGGTTGAAAGTAGTGTAATCATTTACCATTTATTAGTGTATGAAATCTTCTTAGGATGCACTGCGTAGTTAAAAATAAATAAACTCCAAAGGGTATGTAGTTGAAAAGCTTTTTGTTTTAATGGTTTTAGTTGGCCATTGTTCTAACCTATGTTGATTTATGTTAGAAGGTCTTATATAAGTTTTTCTCTTAATATTTCCTCCTCTGGTTTTCATAGAACCTACAAGAAAAAGTTGGAAATTAGCACAGATGAAGGCCCAGAGGATAGTTAGTACCATTTTTGTATTGTTGCTGACCTTTACATTGTGCAGGGTTTGCTCTTGTCAAAGCTGCAGCTTCTCTATCCCATGTTGAATGCTGACTTGCTCAGTTTACTTTTGCTTGTGTTCAACTTGCCAGTGTTGAGCTCCGTGATCACAATTTTCCATAGGAAGTCACTGCAGGCTTAGTTTCTACATGGATTAAACCAAACGAACCAGCACTCCAGGCAGGAGAGATAAATTTTAAATAACCATTTTTATTAGGTAGCCAAAAGAAACTACCTAAACAACCTGTAACATACAGACCGGTTTCGGCATAAGAAGCCTTTATCAATGTCAATATTTCTTCACTTTATATAAATACTTTTAACCAACTCCCCATTTTGAGACCATTTAAATACCTTTTTCTAAATTGGTATTGTCCAGCCATTGGTTAGTCCATCAAACATGGTTTAAAGGCACAATTCCACATAAATAAAAAACAAACAACATGAAACAAAAAACAAGAACCAAAAAACACATATGGACTGACCAAATGTCACAAATAATTCATCCAAACAACAAATATAAAGTACTTAAGAATGTACTTACAATAAACTGTCAGTCCATGCCAATCCATATGCTGATTTGGTTTTGTAAACTTGTACATCCTAACTATTGTTGGATAAATACAAATTATCTGTAGTGCGTATGTGTATTTACACACCATTGTAAAAATATGGGCCAAAAATGTCATCATGTACCTCATATTCATTTAACCCAGGTTTAAAAAATGCCCCCAGCTTGGTAATCCATTTGCTCTCCATATTATTCAATCTTGTGTGCCATCCCATTTTGAATTTTCTTGGTGATTGAATTTTATCAATGATGACAAACTTAAAGCAGGCTTCCTTGTGCTGTTTGGTATGTTTATATTAGGCACTTGTGACTCGTCTATTCCTAATGGCACTTAGATGTTCACTAATTCTAATTCTGATGGGTCGAGAGGTCTGTCCAACATAAAATGCCGAACAGTGACAAAAGGCTAAATAAATGATCCAGTCAGAACCGCAATTGCCAAAGATGTTAATATCATAGACGTTAGGGGTGTTTTTACTACTGAATTCTTTAGTTTTGTTAATGTGTTGACAAGCCCCACAATGTCCACATGGATAACATCCCACTAGAGGCTCTCCAGAAAGTGTTGTCTGTATAACTGAGGGTGGATTAAATCTCTTATAGTGTGTTAGCTGAGATTGAATAGACCTCCCCCTCCGGTACGAAAAAGCACATTTATCTGGAAGAACCCTATCAAAAATGGGGTTAGATTTTAAAATATCCCAGTGTGTGCTAATAATATCCCTGAAATGAGATGTATTGCTCCCGTAGGTGGTCACCAGTCTAATTGGTTGTTGATCCCCCCCATAGCTGTACCTGTTTCATCCCTATATACCAGCATACCCCATAAAGCAGGGGTCAAGGCAGTCTCTTATTGGTTGGATAAGGCCAATTTATATACTCCGGAGTTCAATGATTTTTTGACCAGATAACTGAAATGGTCCTACAAAAAAACATCTTTTATTTTGAGGGGAACCCATATTGGCAAATCAAAGGTACAGCTATGGGGGCATCTTTTGCCCCCATATATGCAGATTTGTTTATGGGTTTTTTCAAACTACAATTTATATATGATGCAGGCAGTAACATTTATATGGAGAATTTGGATATCTGGCACAGATTTCTTGACGACTGCTGGTTGGTGTGGCGGGGTGAGATGGAAGAGTTATCCAATTTTGTGGAATATCTTAATAACAATCCCTATGACATACATTTCACAGTTAATACTGGTTATCAGGAAATGGTGTTTTTGGATGTAGTGGTGCAAAGATTACCTGATCATACTTTGGGCACAACTATTCATAGGAAATTTCCTCAATATAACACTTTATTGCATGCGACCAGCTCTCATCCCCGCCACATTATCAGAAATATTCCAAAATCACAATTTTGGCGTCTTAAAAGGATTTGCTCAACAGAAAGGGAATACTCTATACACACAGAGGATTTGAAATCAAGATTTAGAGCCAGGGGATACAATATGCAACATCTTAATAGGACTGTTGAACTAGCGGGACAGAAAACTAGAACTGAATTATTGCAATATAACCATCCACTGGCAATTGACAACAATAAGGATCAACAACCAATTAGACTGGTGACCACCTACGGGAGCAATACATCTCATTGCAGGGATATTATTAGCACACACTGGGATATTTTAAAATCTAACCCCATTTTTGATAGGGTTCTTCCAGATAAATGTGCTTTTTCGTACCGGAGGGGGAGGTCTATTCAATCTCAGCTAACACACTATAAGAGATTTAATCCACCCTCAGTTATACAGACAACACTTTCTGGAGAGCCTCTAGTGGGATGTTATCCGTGTGGACATTGTGGGGCTTGTCAACACATTAACAAAACTAAAGAATTCAGTAGTAAAAACACCCCTAAGGTCTATGATATTAACATCTTTGGCAATTGCGGTTCTGACTGGGTCATTTATTTAGCCTTTTGTCACTGTTCGGCATTTTATGTTGGACAGACCTCTCGACCCATTAGAATTAGTGAACATCTAAGTGCCATTAGGAATAGACGAGTCACAAGTGCCTTATATAAACATACCAAACAGCACAAGGAAGCCTGCTTTAAGTTTGTCATCGTTGATAAAATTCAATCACCAAGAAAATTCAAAATGGGATGGCACACAAGATTGAATAATATGGAGAGCAAATGGATTACCAAGCTGGGGGCATTTTTTAAACCTGGGTTAAATGAATATGAGGTACATGATGACATTTTTGGCCCATAGTTTTACAATGGTGTGTAAATACACATACGCACTATAGATAATTTGTATTTATCCAACAATAGTTAGGATGTACAAGTTTACAAGACCAAATCAGCATATGGATTGGCATGGACTGACAGTTTATTGTAAGTACATTCTTAAGTACTTTATATTTGTTGTTTGGATGAATTATTTGTGACATTTGGTCAGTCCATATGTGTTTTTTGGTTCTTGTTTTTTGTTTCATGTTGTTTGTTTTTTATTTATGTGGAATTGTGCCTTTAAACCATGTTTGATGGACTAACCAATGGCTGGACAATACCAATTTAGAAAAAGGTATTTAAATGGTCTCAAAATGGGGAGTTGGTTAAAAGTATTTATATAAAGTGAAGAAATATTGACATTTATAAAGGCTTCTTATGCCGAAACCGGTCTGTATGTTACAGGTTGTTTAGGTAGTTTATTTTGGCTACCTAATAAAAATGGTTATTTAAAATTTATCTCTCCTGCCTGGAGTGCTGGTTCATTTGGTTTAATCTATGATTTTGTCAGGACCGTGCACCAGAGTCTTACGTGCGTGCTTTGGTACGTTGGTTAGTTTCTACATGCACACTGGTGGTCTTTCCTTCTTTTACAAAATATGTTTTTCTTTGTGTTGGGAAGACTGTGGAATTGGTATATTTAAGTTTGGATGGTGGTGATGCAGGAGGCATGCTTACATTTGATAAACAGTGAGCTGTTTTTTCACTGAGTTGTAACTCTGTAGGTGATAGCAGTAACCAAAGCTACACATTTGACTTTAGTTGTAGAGTTTGCCTGTTTAGCTTTCCGTAAAGGCTCCTCAGTTTTAAGAGTAAAACTGAATCAAAACATAACAGTTGGGTTCAACATAACTTTGTAAATTTTTGATTCTTTTTGTAGTCATCAAAGAGAATGCAGGATTAGAATTTGGTGACAGTGTGCAACACATTTTCCCCCTCCAACTTCAAGCATTTTCTCAAAATAGAGGTAGGAGTAGGAAGTACTTAAGAGACAAAGTAGAAAACCCAGGCTCCCCTGAGCCCTCAGTCCTCACATTTAGAGTCCAAGGGTAAACTTTGGTTACAGCATTTTCACATCTTTTCCAATGTTAAACAGTTTTTTTTTCCCCTCTGCTGGTCTCGCTTCTTCACTATCAAGCCCCAAAACCCCAGCTCCTGTTTACCCTTTCCATCCTGAGGTAACTCTCGCTTCTTCACTATCAAGCCCCAAAACCCCAGCTCCTGTTTACCCTTTCCATCCTGAGGTAACAGCTCTTTATTTTCCCGTGTGGGAGAGGTGAACAAGCCAGGAGGGGAACCATCATTCATGAACAGGGCAGTAAGTTTTGCTTACTCTCATCTGCACACACCCATAACTTCTGAAGAGTTGACATACAGTGGGCCTTTGCAAGGTATCTGTGTGCAACATTTCAGTTGGCTCTGCCCCCCCCCCCCCACCCCATGTGATCCCATTCTCCACTGTTGATGTTTGGTGCTGCAGATTGTGGCTGAGCTATTTTCCATACCCTTTATTATCCCCACCTCATGCACCTTTGCCTTTTGCTTGAGGAGTAAGTGGTCTCCTTGGTGGCTGTGGGAATGATGGCATCGGTACCCAGTGATGAAGTGACCAGAAGTAAAGGAGGAGGAGGAAGACATGTGCTTTCAGTATTTCTTTAAATTTCTGGCCTAGCCGTTCAACTGAAAAATAGTGACAGCTGAAACAAAATACAAACCCGGCTTTTCCATTGGTGGCAAAACACCCATCCCCCCCCCCCTTCTGCAGGGGCTGTCTACTTGCACCCTCTTTTTTAATGTAACAGAATCCAAGATTGCTCCACCTGGGTTAAAAAGTGAAAACCTTTTTAAATGTTTTATTTGGAACTCTTATTTCTTGGCCTAGAAAATAAAAATGTTGACTCCTCTGGCACTGGAGTACCTTGTAACTCGTAGGTTTCAGAGTACCAACAGTGAACACATTATTGTGCTTATGTTTAAACACTCATCATTTCTTATTTCAAATGTAATACCATATTTAGTGAATGTTGCTTTACTGTGGCTTTCATTTTTTTTTCATTGGGTACCTCTAAACTTTGTTCTTCCTTGTGGCCTTCCATTTTAAACGGGTTGTGCGAGTCACCTTAGTTACAGGTCTTTAGCTGATGTTCAGGCTAGTAAGTACACATTTCTTCTTGCATCAGGGTATATACATATAATAAACACACGTGTGTGTGTGTGTGTGTGTGTGTGTGTGTGTGTGTGTGTGTGTGTGTGTGTGTGTGTGTGCGCGTGCATGCAAATATGTGTAAGACTGTATACACCATGCTGTATGCATTATATTGCATTTTTTCACCACTCTGTATATGTTATCAACCACTCAAACACTGTAGTCATAGACAGTAACTGACACCTACTTATACCACAAAATAGCTTCGTCCATATAAATCAAAAATTTAGAAACAAAATTTAAGAAAATCAGAATGAAAAAACTATAAAAGCAGTAGAATATCACAATCACCTACAGCCAATAAGAAAATAACATTTTTATTAAATAAGACCCCTAAACAGCTAAGCTTTTTAAGATAACACTTGATTAAAATACAAAACTAATTAAGAAGCTAACATAATCCAAACTATTTTATCAGAAAAGTATTTCAAAATTACCTAAAATATTAAACATATTAGAAGTTATTTCCGAAGAACAGTAGAAAAACAGTCATGAGACATTCAGTATATAAAACCTATGAAAACTATGAAATCCCTTTTCAGAACACTAAGCAATCAATGTAATCACTTGGTCTATTGAACAGAATGGGAAACAGTAACCTGTACTAAATAAAAACAGAAGAAAATGTGAATAAATGAAATGTGGAGGTTTGGAACATATGCACTGTCGGATTAGGAAACTATTTTTGTGACACGATGCCGTATTCCCTTAATCTTACAATACAGATGTCTCTAATTTTACTCTTCAGACTCCTACATATTACACATGTATTGTGCTTTTAATTCTTCTCACACTGGAAGAAAAGGCACCTCCCAGTGACTATATACTTTTTGGTGCAATGCGGAATTTGCAGTCAGCCTTCACCTGATTGTCAGCCTTGAGCAGCTTGTTCGTAGTCATGACTCTCCTTAAATATGATGCAAATATTCTTCGTGATTCACTGTTGCAGTCATTACATTTGGGTAATCTGCTGGCAGGTTTCCCTCACTCTGCCTGAATTCCAAAGTTTTGTGTCCTGCGTCGGTTGCTGTCTCCTCTTCCATGACTTCAGGTCGTCAGGGGTATAAAACATGCAGCCGATGCCATTTTCTTTAGTCTTTCTTGCCGCGCGGTGCCCAAAGCAGAGGCATTTCGCAAGTGCCGGTTGGCCGTCTACTGAAATATTCATGTTTGAGTTTCAGAACTGAAGTCTTCACTATAGCTAAGTACCCCGTTGGGGAAACTTTTTTCTTGCTCCATACTGATGTCAGAAAAAGTTAATAATTGTATTACTTGTGGGAAGCAAATACCTCATAAGGATTTCCATTTATACTGTATTCCTTGCCTAGACCCTGATCACAACGTGCCTGGCTGTCGGTTTTGTGCTAGATTTAACAAACGCACTATTAAGCGTCGGTATATTTTTGCCTCAAAGTATTGTGGAAACAGATTTAACTACCCAGAAATATCATCGGATAGCAATCTGACTACCGGAGTACATAAAAAATGCAAAGAAAAGGACTGAGAAAGACAGTCGAGATCCAAAACCGATGACGAAGCTTCTCCTAAGCCAGTCGCTGATTCGCCGGTACTCAGTGAGGCGCTTTTGCAGCCCCTGATACCCACTACTTTCGAGTCGGAGGCCTCTACCGACACCCATGTGGGGTCCGGCATGCCGCGAGATACTCAAGGTATTGGACCGACGGATGTATCTCCCTCGGATGGGTCCAGAGCTGCTGAGCAGGCACTGGCTTCTGAGGGTGTATTCAGACCTCAACATTTGTATATCAAACCGACGACAGCTGCAAAAACAAAGACAAAAGCAACTTCTAAAACTAAAAACTGATGCATGAGCCACGTGCACAGGCCTCTATGCCTAAAAAACAGATTATCAAAATGGCTGAAGACCTTATTACCTTGATCAGGGGTACCCATCCCCCTCCAGATAAGAGGCTTAGGCAAGACACTGATTATGAATCTTCAGATCAGGTTTCTATTTCTTCTGATTCCTCTTCTGATCAGGAATTATCTATACCTCCCTATGAGGATTCAGATGCAGAGGAGTCTATACCATCTGCATGACCTCCTGAGGATTATTCATTTGGAGAAACCTTGCATACTTTGAGGGAGCATTTTCACTGGGAGAGTCAAGATTTCTCAGAATCAAAAAAGAGGCTCATGGATTTCCTTCTTCTCCCTCAGCACAGGCCTTTAGCCATACCCCCTGTTTTAGACATTGTGGATGATGTGTTTTCATAGTCAAGCTTGACCCCTGAATCCTTACCTCCGGCTCCCAGCAAGCCTGACAGATATTACAGGGTCCCTGACTCACATAAATTCTTATTTAGAAACCCTGCTGCTGATCCTGAAACTGTTTCACAGGGTCCAAAGGGAGTTAAGGCTTCAACAGCAAAAAACCCTACCCCCTCTGACAGAGATTCTAGAGCACTGGATAGATGGGGGGAAAGGTTTATACATCTGCTACCTTGGCAATAAGGGCCTTAAACTGTCAGTTTCATATGCTCAAGTATCAACAACATGTTATGGGATTGCTAAAACAGAAAATGATGTTGATTTCTGAATGTGCAGAAAATAAAGAAATGCAGGAATTATTGCATGCAGCTGAACAGGTTAGAAAGCATACTTTGCAATGTGGTTTTGATTCCTTAGAGGCCTCCTGCAGGGCCGCAGTTACTGGATCTATGATTAGGAGGCATGCCTGGCTAAAGGAACAGAATTTGCCTGGTCATGTTAAAGCTAAATTGCTAGATGCACCTTTACAGCATGATACTCTGTTTGGAATTAAGGCAGAACAGGTTTTAAAGAAAATGGAAGACAAAGCAAAGTCTATGCAAAGTGTAAAAGACTTCTTACAAGTGCAGCCACCAAGATTCAGTAGACACTGGCCTACAAAAAATTGGTCCTTTCCTGTGTCAGAGTTCAAAGGGGCAAATCCAGATGCCCTAAGGGTTCCAGATACCAGGTGCAAGATTCATACAGGTCAAAGCAATGGGGCACTTCTACCTCCAAATCTGGAGGAGATAAATCGCAAACCTACAGAAAACAGTCCCAATGACTTCCCTCTACCTGCACCAAGCACTTATCTTTTGGCAGCACCCTTGGGGGGAAAATTAGCACTTTTTGTTCAAAACTGGCAGCTAATAGCCCAGGACAAGTGGGTGCTAAACATAGTATCACAGGGATACAGATTCCATTTCCATACTTTGCCAATGGCAAACGGTTGGCCAGATCTGCCAAAAAAATCAATGGGCAGAGGCACAGAAGCAGGTTATGTCCCTCCTGGATATGGGGGCCATTCAGCTAGTACCAGAACAGGAAAAAGGACAAGGTTTTTACTCAAGGCTGTTCTTGGTACCCAGAAAGGACAAGGCCTGGCGGCCAATACTGGATTTATCGATTTTGAACACATACCTGGACATTCCAAAATTCAAAATGCTGACTTTGCAGCAGCTTCTGCCCATGCTGGGCAACAATGCTTGGCTGGTGACATTAGACCTAAAAGAGGCATACCTGCATGTCCCAGTAAGACAGTTGTGCAGAAGATACCTCAGATTCAAGGCTGGATTAATGCATTACCAATTCTCTGCACTGCCGTTTGGCTTATCTACTGCGCCCAGGGTCTTTACAAAATGCCTGACACCAGTAATTGCATTTTGCAGACAAAGAAGTATTCAAATATATCCTTACTTGGACGACAGTCTCATTCAAGTAGCGAACAAGGACATTCTTCTTCAACAACTGGCGTTTGTGAAAAGGCTTCTAACATGCCTAGGGTACACAATAAATGAAAAATAATCACAACTGGTACCCTCTCAAAAGATAACAGTCCTGGGTGCAAGCTTGAATGCAACTGCCCAGATGGCTTACCTCATGCCAGACAAGCAAAGGCAACTAACTACTTACTTCAAACTGATGGCAACTGACTACTTACTTCAAACTGATGGCAACAAAAACCCAGTTATCTGCAAGAGAAATACTGCAGGCTTTGGGCTTCATGGCATTCTGCACCCTACTGATTCCATATGCAAGACTGCATATGAGGAAACTGCAGTGGTACCTAAAAAGTTTATGGAGTCAACATTGTCACAGTCTAGAAACAATGATTCCTCTCATTCCCTGCCTACAACAGGAGTTTCTATGGTGGGCAAAGGCATGTCACCAAAACATGGGACTGACCTTCATTTTACCCCCTGCCAGCCAAACCTTAACAACAGATGCATCAGATTATGCCTGGGGGGCTCACATGGCAGGAAGATGCTTTCAGGGCATATGGACCCCAAAACAAATATATCTACATATCAACCAGAAAGAGATGCTAGCTGTTCAAAATGCCCTAACAGCTTTCAAGGACTTACTTCATCCAGGTCAATTATTGATAAAGACGGACAACACCACGGTCATGTGGTATATAAACAAGCAGGGGGGCACACACACTCATACCCCCTTTGCAGATTAGCCATGACACTGTGGGACACAGCTTTGACTTACCAAATACATCTTCAAGCTGAATTCTTGCCAGGAAAGCAAAATACTCTGGCAGACGAGTTAAGCAGAAACCTTATGGATCCTCATGAGTGGAAACTAGATCCACAAGTCTTCAGCATGATAACAAAGAAATGGGGGAGCCCAGACATAGATTTATTTGCCTCTCCACAAAATTACCAATTGAAAAGATTCTGCACAAGGACTTATCGCAGGCAAGCATGGAAAGTGGACGCCCTATCCTTCAGTTGGAAAAACCTGTCAGTTTACGCCTTTCCTCCTCTGCCTCTTATTCCCAAGGTCCTCCTAAAAGTCAGACAAGAGAAACCAAAGATGATATTAATTGCCCCGGACTGGCCCTGCCAATACTAGTACCCAATCCTAAGGAACTTGTCTCAATACCCAGCTTGGACCTTACCTCAAAGACCTCAACTACTGTCCCAGCAAAACAATCAGATCCTGCACAACCAACTCCACACACTAAACCTGGCAGCTTGGCTGATCATGTAGTTATTTATACAAGCAACACCTCTCAGTAAAGCTGTGATGGATGTTATTTTGGAAACCAGAAGGCCTAGTACTCGAAAATCTTATGCTGATAAATGGAAGAGATTCTGTGCTTGGAATCAAGCACAAGGAACTGATGCAGCAGAACCAAATATTCCTCAGATATTACAATATTTAACTGAGATGCTTGACAAGGGCCTATCATTTTCATAAATTAAAATTCATGCCTCTGCCATTTCGGCTCATTACAATACAGAGCCTCCAATCTTTTCTCATCCTTTACTAAAGCAGTATCTTAGAGGAGCCAAAAATGTAAGGCCTCCTAGAAGATCACCAATACCTGCATGGGACCTCAATTATGTGTTGGAAAAGCTCACCCTGTCTCCATTTGAACCAGCTGATACCGGTGATATAAAGTTCTTATCATGGAAAACAGCTCTGCTACTAGCAATTACTTCAGCAAGAAGAGTTTCAGAGCTACAGGCCCTCATGGCTGTAGAGCCCTTTATCATATTTTACCCAGACAGGGTGTCTCTGAGGACAAATCCTACATTTAAGCCTAAATCCTACATTTAAGCCTAAGGTGGTTCCCAGTGTGGCTCTTAACCAGACTATTCATCTGCCAACATTTTATCCAAATCCGCAGAACAAGGGGGAAAGAATTTTGCATTCCTTGGACCTGCACAGACAGCTAAGATTCTACTTGAGTAGGGCTAAAGCTCTAAGAAAAACTGAGCAATTACTAGTGGCATATGCTGCAGGATCAGAAGGAAAAGCTATTTCAAAGCAGACTGTTTCAAAGTGGATAAGCCACTGTATTCGTTTCTGCTACTTACACCATGGTAAACCTGTGCCCAAGCGCATTAGGTCTCATTCCACCAGAGCTGCAGCTATTTCAACAGCCTTTCTCAGAGGAGTACCAACCAAAGACATTCTAGAGGCTGCTACTTGGAGTTCTGTTCACACCTTTACAAAGCATTATCATTTGCCTCTCTACTCTAAGTCCAGGGCAAGCTTTGCCACTGCAGTGCTGCAGAGCCTTATAGCTACACCTAATGCTGTTTATCTCCAGCCACCCAACCATAGCTTTGGGATTCTACCCAAATGTAATGACTGCAACAGTGAAACACGAAGAACATAGTGCAGTTGTGTACACTTACCATAAATGTAGATGTTCGAGTGTATTCACTGTTGCAGTCCAGGTTACCCTCCCGCCATCCCACTTTCATTCTGGAGTTTATCTTTTCTTCTCTATCTTCTACAACCTATGTGGTGTATTTTCTTGTAGATGAAGGTAAAGTTTATATTGATGCATGTATTTATATATACATAATTTTGCTACCTTTTTGGGGGCACCTGACATCTGGGGCAAGAAAAACTAAAGAAAATGGCATCGGCTGCATGTTTTATACCCCTGATGACCTGACGTCATGGAAGAGGAGACAGCAATCGATGCAGGACCCAAGACTTTGGAATTCTGGCCGACTGAGGGAAACCTGCCAGCAGATTAACCAAATGTAATGACTGCAACAGTGAATACACTCGAACATCTACATTTATGGTAAGTGTACACAACTGTACTTTCTTGTGGGTGATCCTGATAGCTATGATTTTTAGTTATGATTGTCAATTCCTTTACTAGAAGTTAAGAACAGGGTGGCAAGTAAAGAAAGTTGCCATAGTGCAGGTGGGTGACTTTTTATGTGTTGTGTATCTCCTAACTTTTACATTAAGGTGACATTAACATGGGACCTTGATTGTGTGCTCACATGTAAGGCACACTGCATACCTCTGCTGGTATTATACCAATATCGTTAACATGGGACCTTTATTATGCATTCACTTGTAAAATGCACTGCATACCTCTGCTGGCATTACCCCAGTATCATTAACATGAGACCTTGATTATGCCTTCACATCTAAGGCGCATGCATACCTCTGCTAGCATTACCCTGATATCATTAACATGGGACCATGCATTCACATGTAAGGTGCACTGCATTCTTTTGCTGGCATTACTCCAGTATCATTAACATGAGATACTTATAACCCAAATGATAAAAATGAACTCCAACTAGTAAAAAAGACAACCAACCAGCTGTTTGAAAATGGGAGAAGTTATAAGACAGTAAAATTAATGTAAACTCTATTATGTTAACCAAAATAAGATGGAATAACACGTGAGAAAAAAATGGCATTAAAAATGTGTTTATTAAAAAAGATAAAAAGACTTGGCGCATTCATCCCTTTTACTATCAGGGGCTTCAACAGAGTAAATTGAACTATGTGACATCACTTTCTTTTATAAATTCACTTAGTCTGCAAAAAAGCAAACAAGTGCATAGTTAATCAACAGCTGGATGGTTGTCTTTTTTTACTAGTTGAAGTTTGCTTTTATTGTTTGAGTTTTAAGTATCTGTTTTGTTTTGTCACCAACTGCCAGCCTGTACTGAGGTTTCGAGATAGAACACAATGGCATCCCAGTTTTCCAATACACCGGAGAACCTAACTGCTTTGATTCAACAGATTTCCAAATTTGCTCCAGTCAACATGGGAACAACGGAAGGTTTTGAAGTGAGTGATAGCCAGTGGACTTTTCTTCCATCTGTACATTCAGTGCAAGGTGAGAATGCATCTTGGGTTCGGAACACTAATAATGTTGGAGATGCTCCTGCTTTTAACATTAACTCGTGGTTAATGAATTTCATCCAGAGTTTTGACAAAATGGAACATGCAGTGAGAGGTACATTAGCCACACAATTAAAGAATTTTGAATGATTACTAATCTGATATAGGAATCTTCAACTGGACAGCGGGTACCTAGATGAGTGTGTAATTGTGAACTGAGTTCCGAAAGGCTAATTTTGCGGAAATTTCCAGTTGGTTTAGTAGAAAACTCTATTTTCATAAGGGATTACTCAAGTTATTTGATCGGACAGAATTAGAAAGTGAAAAACTCATTATCATTGACAATGAGTGGAAAATTAAGGCACTTGATGAAGAAATCAGGGCTCTTAGCTTGATTATTGAGAACAATTTATTATTTCCAGCAGTGGAACCTGAATGCAAAATGGTTTTCCAAAAGGCAGATAGTGTTGCCCAGATCAGCAAATAACAGAAAATTAAAAAAACTGACTAGAGATAAGGTAGATTACGATTAGAAAAAAGTTTACTCGGGACCAAGGATAACGGAGAAACAACATCAAATGGATATGGGCTTTAAGCAGCATTATCCAAATGAGACGAGTGCTCTGAAAGAATTTGATACTAATGTTTAAGGAGGCGTTTTTTGGGACCTTCAAACATAGTTCACGCAGAAGGGACTTTCAACAATGAAAACCACAATTCAGAACAGCAAGTAGCCCGTCAGAAATCCAGTCCAGGATGAGGTTGGTGGAGAGCAATAAGGAGAACGTGCAGGAAGAATCACTGATATCCAACACCCATGGTTTAGAAGATGGTCATGCTGGCATGGAAATTGTATGTGATAGTAATGAGACTGCTCACTATTTCAATATCTGTAATTATAACAGTATTGAAATTAATGATGACATTCGATCCTTACTCTTAAAAGGTTTCACATTTGTCCTGCAATTTAAAATTGACATTGTACCCTTACTTTTACAATTAAGATTATACACAAGAGAGTTACATTTAAAATATTTTTAATGACAAAAAAGTGATACACATGAGGTGACGTTAAGTAGGAAGAGTAACTTCATTCCACCCTCCGTTCCAGAGACTACAATATTTAAACAAATATGTGAAGGATGTATTAGGAACTTTTTACCTAAACCTAACAGAAGCAATGATAATTTAACTACAAGAGAATGAAAAGTGTTGACATATTTGAAGAGGGACAGCTCGATAAGGAAGATGAAACCGGATAAGGTGGCGGGGTAGTCATTATGGACCATGTGATATACAGTGGTAAAATGATGGACATTGTATACGATTCCAACACATATAGAAGTGTGTCTAGAAATGAAGTGTTTCTGGCATATTCTAAGACAGATGTGGTTATTTTTGGTATGTTATGCCAAGAAAGTGAATCAAATAATATGTTTCAGTATGTTAAGGTGGCTAAACCAGTTATACCGTCAATATTTGGAATTCTGAAGGTCCACAAAGATGCCCATAACCCTCTTCTGAGACCAGTAATAGCTGCCAAGGGGTCAAAAATTGAACCATTAGCAGCATATTTGGACCATTATTGTAAACATCTACTTTTCACTGAAAAACACATACTGAAAGATTCTTGGCACTTTTTGCAATTATTGAATGATACTTAATGGGATGACATTACTTAATGTACCAATGTTATCAATCTGTTTTAAATATACCTCATGACCAAGGAAAGGAATTTTTTAGTAATAGTTTGTATAGAGATGGATGTTTAGAAAGCATGGAATGTTTTATTATTTTGCAGTTTTTGGATTTGGTGTTAAAAAACAATTTTGTATATTTTGAGGGGGAATTTTTCCAACAAATTTCAGAGGTAGCTTTGGG
Source organism: Protopterus annectens (assembly GCF_019279795.1). Lineage (NCBI taxonomy): Eukaryota > Metazoa > Chordata > Ceratodontiformes > Protopteridae > Protopterus > Protopterus annectens. Next base: position 347,586,563 of record NC_056749.1, read on the forward strand.
AGGAAGATGCACCCCTATATAAGCCAGTCTGGTTTTAGCAAAATGGGAACATTGTTTTGTATTTAATTCCTCTTTTTACAATTAAATATACAGATATTTTAAATTTTTGACAACTTTTTATATTATGGTTAGGTGATGATGATTATTTTCTGCAGTTCATTAGGTGTTTGAACAGTACAACTGAATTTTTGAAGTTCACTCCAAACCGTGACGTGGACAGGATTTATTTTTTGGATGTCACAGTTGGTAAAGATGTAATTAACAAGAAGTTATATTTAATATTTTTCAAAAAACAATATTCAGATGCATTCTTACATGTTCACAATTGCTGCCCCTTCTTTCAGAAGAAGATTATTATCAAAGGGCAAATGGAACATTTATCAATGATGTAAATTTATTTGTCAGAACTTGATAACTTAATTAATATGTTTAAAGAGAGAAGCTATCCAGTTACCCATTTAAATCTTATAAAAGGAGAGATTATCATAGGGAGAAAGGATAAATATGTCTCTATACTTGGCTCATCAGTAAAGGAAAACACTATATTTTACTTACAAGATAAAAATGAGACTAAAAAAAGTCCAGGGAACAATAAAAATGAGGCATTGATTATCCCTTAGAATGAAATGGTACCAAGAATTTTAAATATTATGTATGACTGTTGGAATTATGTATTTACTCAAGAACTGAAAGTGATCTTAGGAAACACAGACCAAATATAGTTTATAGTAGGGTCAAAAACATTAAAAATAATTTGGAGAATCTTAACATGGACAATGTTAGTCCCTCCATCTCTAGGATATCTGAGTGTGGAGGATGTAATTATTGTAAGTGTATTAACGATGGACCTTATGTGATGCTGGAAGGATGTGAGATGACTTTAAGATCTCCTGGGAAATGTAACTGCAATACTAGAGGGGTGGTATATTTGGCAACCTGTATGTCATGTGAGGCATTTTGTGTGGGAAAGACTTCAAGGAAGTTAAAGGAGAAAGGAGAGACTATATGAACACACATATGACATCAGGGAAAAAAAGATAACAGTGCACTATTTAGGCACTCCATGGATTGTAGTTATTTAAAAAGTTTATTTTTTATTATAGATAGAGTTAACATCTGGGATGGGGTGATCATAGCAATGTTTTAGAAGCTAAGGAATTATTATGGTAGATATGGTTAAACGCTACTGTTAAACCAGGAATCAACAGTAGTATTTCAGTATCTAGTATTCTCAAAATTAAATCAAATGAATTATGACGACGTTTTTTTAGGAATATATTTTGAATGACATTTATTCTGTTAGTGTCCCAATGTTGATTAGCTGCATGGTTGTTTTTGCAGATTAATTAAGTGAATTTATAAAAGGAAGTGATTTCATATAGTCCAATTTACTCTGATGAAGTCACTGATGGTAAAAGGGACAAAAGCGCTGCGTCCTTTTATCTTTTATAATAAACAAATTTTTCAGTGTCATTTATTTGGACGGGTTATTCCATTGTATGGTTAACATTATAGTTTACATTCGTGTTGTTGTCCTGTAATTCCCTGCTTTTGTACAGCTGGTGATCATCTTTTTTTATCATTAACATGAGACCTTGAATATGCATTCACATGCGAGGCACACTGCATACCTGTGCTGGCATTACCCCGATATCATTAACATGGGACTTTTATTATGTGTTCACAGTTAAGGCACACTGCTTACCTGTAAATCAAAAGAAAAAGATGCAGGTATGGGGTAAATGCTCGGTATTCACCTCAGAGCTGCACAAAAAACAAAAAAAAACATGAACAACCACAGTTGGAAGGAAAACTGTTTAATATGAAAACGATAAAATCAGGAGTGAGTGCTTTCGCGATGTGCCCGATCGCTTCCTGAAACTAAAAGACATTAATCATCTCATTGAATTTAAAATCATGAAAGACCAATCAAAACACTGAATCACTTATCTTGCTTATTAAGTATAAAATCATCTGTTAAAAAATGCAATACATACAACTAAATGCAATATAAATGAACATATGAGTGATATTTAAATATCTCTTATTGAACTGTGATTAAAGCTTCCTGCTTTATTCATAAAAATATAGACCCTGCTTTTTTTATTAAAAATTTTAATGCTTAAGTGGTCTTGCTTTTAAAAATGGTTTTAGAGACCGCATTTCATTGATCCCTGGGGGTTTGTCAGCATTCAGCTGTAGGATCCACCTCTGATGTTCTTCGTGTTTCACTGTTGCAGTCATCTGCCTGCAGGTAGCCCTCAGTCGGCCCGAATATAAGAGCCTTGGGATTTCCGCATCGGATGCTGCCGCTTCTTCCATGACGTCAGGTCGTCAGGGGTATAAAACATGCAGCCGATGCCATTACATCAGCTTTTCTTGTCGCGTGGGAGCCCGAAGCAGAAGCAGTTCGCAACTGCCAGTCGGCCACTACCTGAAATTTTAATTTTTTGAATTTCAGACCTGAAGTCTTCTAAAGTTAAGTACCTCATTCGGGATCCTTTTTTTCTTGCTCTAACTGATGTCAGAAAAAGTTAACAATTGTCTTGCCTGTGGAAAGCAAATGCCTCACAGAGATTTACATTCTTACTGCGTCATCTGTCTAGGCCCAGACCACGACGTTCCTCACTGTAGGTTTTGTGCCTTATTTAATGCCCGAACTATTCATTGTCGGGCTATCTTTGTCGCCAAATTCTTTTGCTCTCATTCTCCATATTCTGAAATGGCTTTGATAAACCATCCGACTACCGATCTTCCGAAAAAACGTAAGGATAAAGACAGTGACAGACCGCATAGTTCCAAAACTGCTAGTCGCCACTCCGCCAGTACTCAGTGGGGTGCTTTCGCAGCTCCTAATACCTGCTTCCACAGATTTGCAGGCCTCTGATGAGACCATGCTCAAGCCCCCTTGTCACAGAAACAAATGCTTAGAATGGCTGAAGACCTTATAACTTTAACTAGGGGAAGCCAGCCTTCCCCCTCTAAAAGAGAAAGAATTGATTTTCCGTCTGATTCTACAGACCATGAGTCCGATGACTCTGATCCCTCTGATTGCCAGGACATACCCTTATCTACCTATTAGGATTCAGATGCAGAGAATTCCATACCCTCTGCCTTCCCTCCAGAGGACTTTTCTTTTGGTGAAACCTTGCATACTTTAAGAGAGCATTTCCACTGTGAATGCCAGGACTACCCTCAGTCCAAAAAGGGACTCAGAGAATTTTTCGACTTGCCTCAGCACAGGCCTCTAGCTATACCCCCTGTCCTGGACATTGTAGATGATGTCTTCATGGAATCCAGTCTTACTCCTGATACTTAACCACCAGCTCCTAGAAAGGCTGACAGGTACTACAGAGTACCTGACTCTCACAAATTTCTCTTTAAGAATCCTACTACAGATCCAGAAACCATTTCCCAGGGACCTAAAGGCATTAAGGCTACTACAGCCAAAAAAACCTACCCCTTCGGACAGGGATTCTAGAGCTTTAGACAGATGGGGTAAGAAGGCATATACGTCTGCTACATTTGCCATCAGGCCTTTGAATTGCCAATTTCACATGTTGAAATACCAGCAGCATATTATGGAACTAATTAAACAAAAAATGTCGTTGCTTCCGGATTGTACAGAAAATCAAGATTTACAAGAGTTAATGCATTCTGCAAACCAAGTTAGTAAACATACTTTGCAGTGTGGTTTTGATGCCTTAGAATCATCTTGCAGGGCTGCTGTCACTGGGTCTGTACTGAGAAGACATGCTTGGCTGAAGGAGCAAATCTTGCCAGACCATGTCAAAGCAAAATTACTAGATGCTTCATTAAACCAGGAAAGTTTGTTTGCCACAAAAGCAGAAGAAGTTCTTAAAAAGATGGTGGAAAAAGCTAAATCGATGCAAACTTGACACAATCAGAATTATGAAACCCGATAAGGGTGGGGGAGGGGGATGCTATTAATAGAAAAATGTTGTTCATATTGGAAGGAAAAGCATTCAGAAGATCATCCATCAGTGAGGTAAATGGTGCCTATTCAAAAATTAAAAATGAATTACAAGACTTATTTATTGATGCTTTTATCGATATGGACGTTTTGAATTATTTGACTGTTTTGTATCCTAAACTAGCAGTAATATTTGGTCTCCCGAAACTACATAAGAACATATCACAACCACCCATGCGACCCATAGTTGACTCTAAGGGGTCAGTTACGCAACCCCTAGAAAAATACTTAGATTTTAAGTTAAAGAAATTTGTGCAGCAAGAGTCACATATATGTAAAGACTCATGGAGCTTCTTAAAAGATATTAATCACATACCCTTTGAAGGCTCCTATATGTTAGTAACGGTTGATATAAAGGATCTTTATTCAGTAATTCCCCACCAGGAGGGGTTAGAATGGTTTAATGAATTCTTATATGAAAAGCAATTAAACCATTTTGATGTAATAATGTCTACCCAATTGATGGAGACAGTCCTTAAGAACAATTTTTATTTTATTTAATAAGGAGATCTTTTTACAACAGGATGGGGTAGCTATGGGTTCTGCGTGTGGTGGTCTTTATGCTAACATTGTGGTTTTACAGTGGGAGAAGAAATTTGTTTCCTTCTGACTTTTACAAGCATGTTAAATATTATACACGATTCCTGGACGACCTTTTTATTTTATGGGATGGTCTCTATGCCCTTATTAGTGATTTTTTTAGATATTTAGATTCCACCACTTCACTTTTAAGATTTACATATTCATTTAACTTACATGAGATAGCCTTCCTTGAAATTAAATTAATTAAGGATTACCAGAATAGTAGGTTTATATCCAAAATATATCGAAAGGACACATATTCAAATTCACTACTTCTTTATAGTAGCATTCACCCTCAGAAACAGAAAAAAGCTATTATTAAGGGACAGTTTGTATGGGCTGCCCATATGGAATCACTTTCAGAAGATTTTTTAGATGAATGTGATACCTTAAAAGATATGTTTTTAAAGAGCGGCTACCTGTTGAGACTTAACAATGTCCTTTTAGAGGTAGTAAATAAGAGAGAAATACATTTTTATATACTTTTATCTGAGGTTTCATTGGATGTAACACATACAGCGAAAGTTTTGCCCCTAAACTCTGTTTTTACAGGAAAATATTATAATACTTCATTCATTTCTACATACATGAGTGATAGTCTGATATTAAACATATTTTGAGTAAAAATTGGTCAGTTCTAACACATGACTGAAGTATCAGAACACTTATTGATAAACAACCTACTGTTATTTTTAGAAAAGGTAGAAATCTAAAAATTTTTGAGAAAGGACATGCTGTGAATCATTTTTCGAATGGACGTATGTTGAAGTGTGGTATGTGTCGATACTGTCCCTTTATAAAGGAGGGAACAGTATTTATGATCAACAACACTAAGATTCATATCAAAAATAAGTATAACTGTAACTCTGAACATATTATTTATTGTGCCCTCTGAAACCTATGTGATTGTTTTTACATTGGAAAAACTGATAAGAAAATTTAAAAATAGAATATATGAACATTTATATGAAATAAGAACAGGCAAAGAGACAAATGCTTTGTATAAACATACCTCAGAGAACAGTGACCACACTTCTAATTTTTTGTTATTGATGGTGTCACGATGGATATCAGGGGAGGTGCATGGTCTGCCTTACTAGAAAAGAGAGACTTATACTGGCAGTTGTTATTAAATGCGAACAACTGGGCAGGTTTAAATGAATCCCTCTCCATTAATTCCCTTTTAAAATTGAGAGCTTTAAACAGATGATTATTTATATATTTATTTATATATTCATTGCTCTTTTAAAAAAAATTGTGAAGTGGATGATCTTTTTTATATATTTTCTATATATTTTTTATATCTATTAACATGTATTTATTTAACATTTTGTCATTGACACCACAGTTTGTATTGCCCTTTTAAATTTCTGTTACTTAGGGGGAGTGGCTACTATCATGTGAAGCACAAACGGAGTCTTTAAAATGTGTTCTGTGTTTGATTTTAATTTGTCTGATGAAGTTCTTTTGTTGAGGACGAAAGTGCTTACCAGCTTTCTATTGTCTTACAATAAACTTTTTTGCTTTATTTTGTGGACTACCAGCATTTTCCACAGCATCAACATACCAGTGGTTTTATTGTGGAGTATTTGGTTCACACACTGTGGTGGTGGTGCTGCGGTAGCGTTGTCGCCTCACAATAAGACGTTGTCCTGTTCGATTCTCAGCTAGAGCGTCTTCTGTGTGGAGACGTGCGTGAATGGGCATACCTTCGTTGAAGGTTGTGCGTCAGGGCCGACACCTCAGCACGTAAAAATCTACTGCCAATCATTAGCGGACCGGAGTTTCGCTGTGGCGACCCCTAACCGGGAAAAGCCGAAAGGCACAACAACAACTTCTGCAGTTTGGTCAGTAAATCTTTAGCTGCACTTTTTTCAAATAATACAGCATTTAAATTGATTTATTTGTGTTGCATTGAATACTGTCTAGCTGGAAGTTGTGGCTCTGTTTTTTCAGTTAATGCTTGTTAGAAGTTATTGCTTGTTAGAATTCCTGCATAGCCAGTGATAAGTGGGGGTAGTTTCACTTCATTGATATTCGGTTTCTGCCTTATATAAGTGGTACATTTTGGATTATTTTCTGCTTAAACTCTGAACTTTGGCCGGCTACGGCCTACCTGTAATGAACTGGACGTATAAGTGAATTTAAGTAAATCTTTATCTGCACTTTTTTCAAATAATACAGCATTTAAATTGATTTATTTGTGTTGCATTGAATACTATCTAGCTGGAAGTTGTGGCTCTGTTTTTTCAGTTAATGCTTGTTAGAATTACTGCATAGCCAGTAGGATAAGTGGTGGTAGTTTCACTTCATTGATATTCGGTTTCTGCCTTATATAAGTGGTACATTTTGGATTATTTTCTGCTTAAACTCTGAGCTTTGGCCGGCTACGGCCTACCTGCAATCAACTGGACGTATAAGTGAATTTAAGTAAAGCTTTATCTGCACTTTTTTCAAATAATACAGCATTTGATATGATGTGTTTGTGTTGCATGGAATACTATCTAGCTGGAAGTTGCGGCTCTGTTTTTTAAGTTAATGTTGTGTCTTTCAGCTTTTCCCGATTTGGGGTCGCCACAGCGGAACTCCGGTCCGCTAATGATTGGCAGTAGATTTTTACATGCCAAGTTGCCGGCCCTGACGCGCAACCTTCAATGAAGGTTCGCCCATTCACGCATGTCTCCACACAGAAGACGCTCTAGGTGAGAATCGAACAGGACAACGTCTTACTGTGAGGTGACAACGCTACCACAGCACCACCACCGCAGTTATGCTTGTTAGAATGTAGTGCTTGTTAGAATTCCTGCATAGCCAGTGATAAGTGGGGGTAGTTTCACTTCATTGGTAGTCAGTTTCTGCCTTATGTAAGTGGTATATTTTGGATTATTTTCCGCTTAAATCTGAGCTTTGGCCTGCTAAGACCTGTCTGCAAGCAACTGGATATATCAGTGAATTTAAGTAAATCTTTATCTGCACTTTTTTCAAATAATACAGCATTTAAATTGATGTATTTGTGTTGCATTGAATACTGTCTAGCTGGAAGTTGTGACTGTTTTATCAGTTAATGCTTGTTAGAATTCTTGCATAGCCAGTGATAAGTGGGGGTAGTTTCACTTCATTGATATTCGGTTTCTGCCTTATATAAGTGGTACAGTTTGGCTTATTTTCTGCTTAAACTCTGAGCTTTGGCCGGCTAAGACCTACCCGCAATCATCTGGACGTATAAGTGAATATAAGTAAATCTTTATCTGCACTTTTTTCAAATAATACAGCATTTAAATTGATGTGTTTGTGTTGCATTGAATACTATCTAGCTGGAAGTTGTGGCTCTGTTTTTTTCAGTTAATGCTTGTTAGAATTTAGTGCTTGTTAGAATTACTGCATAGCCAGTGATAAGTGGGGGGAGTTTCACTTCATTGAGATTCGGTTTCTGCCTTATGTAAGTGGTATATTTTGGATTATTTTCCACTTAAATCTGGGCTTTGGCTTGCTAAGACCTACTTGCAATCATCTGGATATATAAGTGAATTTAAGTAAATCTTTATCTACACTTTTTTCAAATAATACAGCATTTAAATTGATGTGTTTGTGTTGCATTGAATACTATCTAGCTGGAAGTTGTGGCTGTTTTTTCAGTTAGTTCCCCACCCTCCCTCCCTGCTTTTGTTTTGGTGTTAATCTTGGTGGCTTTTAAACTGCCCGCCCTTCTTGTAAATTTGCATTTGGGTACTCCTCCTGGGCACATCTCATTTGCTCACTCGAAAAAATAAAAATAAAAATTTGCACTTTATCTGCTTTTACTTTATTTGTGTTTCTTCCTACTTTATTACTTTTTTTTTGCTTTTGTGTCATCTTAAATGTACTCAATTGTATTTATTACTGCTTGGTGTAACTATCTTTCTAAGCCTTTTGGTTTAAGCACTTGGGCTTCAGTCCAGTTGTTTTACATTAAGGTTTGTGTTTTGCACTGTTGTGGCAGGACAGCTAGCTTACATCCTTCTAAGTTGGGAATTGCTGATTGAAGGCTCAGTGTCTGTTATTCTAAAAGTGTATTAGTTCTGAGTTAAGCACTTGGGCTTCCGGCCAGTTATTTTACATTAAGAAGGTTTGTGGTCTGCACTCTTGTGGGAGGAGAGGCTGGACTCTGCCCTTCTGAGCTGGGAATTTCTGGTTAAAGGCTTATAGTGCCTGCATATTTGAAATGTTTCGTACTGAAATTGGTGCGCCTTTTTTTTTGCTGTAGCATAGACTAGATCCAGGCCTGCTGAATCTAGCTTTGTTTTTATAACTTGAGCACTAATCCAGGCCTTCTTAAAAGTATTAATTTGTATTTATTACTGCTTGGTAGTAACCTGATTAAGGTGTAGCTATCATTCTAAGCCTTTTGGTTTAAGCACTTGGGCTTCAGACCAGTTGTTTTACGTTAAGAAGGTTTGCGGTCTGCACTGTTGTAACAGGACAGGTAGCTTACATCCTTCTAAGTTGGGAACTGCTGATTGAAGGCTCAGTGTCTGTTATTCTAAAAGTTTATTAGTTCTGGTTTAAGTACTTGGGCTTCAGGCCAGTCATTTTACATTAAGAAGGTTTGTGGTCTGCACTCTTGTGGGAGGAGAGGCTGGACACTGCCCTTCTGAGCCGGGAATTTCTGGTTAGAGGCTTATAGTGCCTGCATATTTGAACTGTTTCTTACTGCCGTTGGTGTGCCTTGTTTGCTGTCGCATAAACTAGATTCAGGCTTGCTGAATCTAGCTTTGTTTGTATAACTTGAGCACTAATCCAGGCCTTCTTTTTTGGAGAAGGTTCCCCTGCACCCTAGTGGCAGGAGTGTGCAGTTAAAACTTGTCTGATTGAAGACTACAGGAATAGGGCTCAGTTTTGAGATTTTTTTACTTGTTAATTGGGTAATTTTTTTAAAAGCCTTTTCTGATTGCTTGTAGTCATATAACGCTGTTTTAAGTGTATTTTTACTGTTTGTAGATGTTTAAAGCTGTTTTAAGTGTATTTCTTTACCGTTTTTGCCTTTCCTTTCCAAAAAAAATGTTTTTCCTTGTTTTCCACCTTTCTAAGCTAGTATAGTCCAGTTTTTAGGCTAGTGCTGAATTCAGGGCTGTGTTACAAGTTTTTGAGTTGCCCATACCTTACTTGGATAGAAGGAGGTTTCTCTGTTCACCTGTGAGAGAGGGAGCTTTGAGCAGCCATCTGTCCCTGGAGGAGTGGTTCCAGCCCAGAAGTTAGTAGTTTATAGGCCATTTTGGGCTAATTTCTATCTCTTTCTTTTCCCTGCTGTAAAAACCTCGTTTGCACGGTTTTGCACATCCGGCAGCACCAGTTAGCTAGGGCTAAATTATTCCCGGCTCCACTAAGTCTCTTCTTCAGTTTTCCCCTTGAAAGTAGTCTAACTCTCAACCTAAGCACTTAAAAAGCATCCTACAGTCCAGCACTTGCTCAGACCAAATAGCAAACACTAATATACCCCGACACTTGATTGCCCAGCAGGGCAAAGCTCAATTATTCACCCCTCACCAACCAAGCAACTAAGCAGCTCACCCTACTATTCAGGCATGGCCAAAGGGCAATTTCAGGTATACTCTCCAGTCCAGCTGATGAAACTGGGTATCCTGAGGCAATTTACAATGGCCTCATGTACACAGACAACCCTCTCCTCCTACCACAAAACATTAACATATGCCAGAGATGCAAATATATAACTAAATTGGAAACTAAGCTCTCTCCTCCCAAGACTGGAACAGGCAGTCATGAGGAGAAGGTTAACACTTGCACCACACTTCCAGCCTCATATAGACATACTAAACCAGCACTGGAAAAAAATACACATAAATACACAAAATAATACCCGTAGGCTCTAAATAAAAACCTGCAAAAGCATCAGAGACCTCCAAAGCAGACACCCAAAACATCTGCACCTCCCGTCACAAACCAAACAATACATAAAACACAAAATCAGTGTGCTGCACAATCACAGCCCTTAAGGTGAAATAACATACCTAACACACTAGTAATAGGCGACTCTATAGTCAGGCACACTGACATCAAACTCACTAGGCTGGACAAGGAGAAGGTTACTGTTAGCCTATCGGGAGCCAGAATTCGCCACATAACACAAGCACTCAGATCACTCCAGAACAAGTACAAATATGACTCTGTCATTGTTCATGTTGGCGTGAATGGCCTGAGACGTACCTCCCTGGACTACATGAAAAGAGACATGGAAGAGCTCTCTGATCATGTAGCCCAGGCGGGTATGGCCCTGACCCTGAGCAGCATCCTGCCCTCACCAAGAATGATATTGCAGTATAAAGAAAAAATTAGCTATTTCAACAATTGGCTAAGCTTCTGGTGTTATTCAAAGGGGATCCAGTGTCTGTCAGCCTGGGACGACATGCTTGACAAGCCTCGTTGCTTCACAAGTGACGGCTTGCACCTGTCACCCCTAGGCTTTCGAGTACTGGCCATGGCTCTTGCTGCTCCCATAGTGCCTTTTTTAGGCAAGGCTCAAAAGTCAAATCCACCTCCGTAAACAGCACAAATAAAAAAATGAGGGTTATGCTACTCAACGCCAGGAGTTTAAATCTCAAAATGCACCTGCTCAAAGCACTCCTCAGTATGGAGAATGTCAACATCTGTGCAGTAACGGAACCCTGATTCAAGGCTCCACAGAGCACCCCAGCACTACCGGGCTACAACTCATACCACACATTTCGGCCACAGAACATGGACCAAAACACAAAAAAAGGGGGTGTATCCATATTCATCAAGGATACGTACACCTCCAGGTTAGTGGCGCAGCATGATACATCTGGGATCATCCATGTGCAGCTAACATTGGGCAAATCTGCTATGCAAATTGTGGCCTGCTACAGATCACCCCCCCCCCCCTGACCCAGGACCACCACTCCGCCTTTCTGGAGACACTGAAAAACATGAAGGTCCTACCGAACACCCTGATATTGGGTGATTTCAGTTACCCTACCATTAACTGGGTAAACTACTCAAGTACAAACTCCCAGGTCCGACGCTTCCTGGATTTTATCAACTCAAATGCCCTGGATCAGCTGGTAAACTCCCCTACCAGAGGTGAAAACATATTGGACCTGGTCATCTCCAACATGGGCCACAGGTGTTCCGCACCGGAGGTCAACCCGTCACTGGTTAGATCAGACCATAAACTAATCACTTTGGATGTCCACACCACACCACCACCCCCAACCAAGGAAACCACAGTGAAAAACTTTTCTATAGCAAACTTCACCTTACTTAAGTCAGAGGTGGTATGTTTCACAGCCCCTACGCTAAAGGATAACAGTGTCCAAGATGCAGGAACCTTTACAAATGCACTCTATGAGCACCTACAAGGTTGCATGGATCGTGCCATCCCTAGCAAAACCAAGACTCACTCCTGTAAGGGAAGGAAACCAGTCTGGTGGGCCCCTGCCATAAACAGGCTATGCAATAGAAGGAGGAAACTAGTTTAGAAAAAAAAAGCAAATCCCAAGAAGGAAAGACATCCCTGATCAGTATCTGTAAGAAACTAAGGTCCCTCATAAAATCATCCAAGGCTAACTTCAAAAGAAAAATAGCCAAAGATTCGAAAGATAACCACAAAGCCTTCTTTAGCTATGTCAAGAATCTAAGTGGCAACTCGCAGATATGCTCTGAGCTAGTGCAAAATAGCACAAAATATACTGAACCTACTGATATTGCCAACATCCTGGCAGATAGATTCAGTGCCAACTTCACTGCCCTCTCATCCCCAAAAGGGCCCACAACAATACCGGAAAAGTGTAGAGTCCCGGAAATCACAAACACACAGGTGAAAACAGCCCTTTCAAAAGCCAAAAGCACAGCATCAGTGGGGCCAGATGGTGTTCCAGGATGCATCTTGCACGAACTACAAAACTAACTAACCCCCCACCTAAACACACTGTTCAACCTCAGCCTCTCCACAGGCTACTTGCCCATAGAATGGTGCACAGCAACGGTTATTCCGCTCCACAAAGGATGGGCCACAACTGACCCTGGTAACTATCGCCCCATAAGCCTGACTAGCCTGGTCTGCAAAACTATGGAGCGCATCATCATGGAACTCAATAACAAAGACATTGGGAAGCTCCAAACACTTGACCCAACCCAGTTTCGGCTTTGTTATGGGCAGATCATGCCTAGTAAAACTGGTTGACTTATTTGAGACAGTCACCAAGGCCATAGATGAGGGGAAGGTGGTTCACACAGCCTACCTTGACCTCACCAAGGCTTTTGACACCGTTCCCCACTCAGGAATTATAGAAAAACTCACCAACCTTAACATAAACCCCTACGTCACGAGATGGGTTGCCAACTGGCTTACAGACAGAACTCACATGGTAAGAATAGCGGGCTCCAGGTCCGACTCTAAACCAGTCACAAGTGGTGTCCCACAAGGCTCGGTCCTGGGACCCCTGCTGTTCGGCATATACTTCTCAGAAGTACAGGCAAACACAGGTGGACTATGGCTAACCAAGTTCGCCGATGACTGCAGACTGGGAGCCATAATTGACTCTTCGGCTGACACAGACATTCTCCAAAAGGGCCTTACTGAGACGGACACCTGGTGTCAAAGTCATGGTTTCAAGCTAAATGTCAAAACACGCATAGTCATCCCATTTGGGAAAAACAAAACACCCATGAATTACCACATAGGTGGCAGCCCCCTTAATACAGAAGAGGTAATAAGAGATCTGGGGACCCAGGTAGATAGTAATCTCTCCTTTGACAATCATATTGCTAAAGTAGTCAGGAAATCCTTCTATGTAGCCCATCTAATTACTAAAGGGTTCGTATCTATAAATATAGTGCCCCTCTACTCGTCTCTCATCAGACCCATCATAGAGTACAATGCCCCATTGGGATGTACCTCACAAGAAACTTCCAACAGCTGGAAAGACCACAAAAGTACCTCACCAAGAGGATTACTGGCCTCATACATATGTCCTATGCAGCCCGACTGGAATAACTCCGGCTGTACTCAGTGGCGTATCACTTACTCAGAGGTGATCTCTGCCCGACTTGCAAAGCCATGTCCAACTCAGAATTGATGGACATGCACCACTTAAAGAAATCCAAGTCACTGCGAGCCACTTGCTCTAGTGAGCTAAACCTCGCCACAACAATAAATAGGACATGCTGGAGGGATAGATTCCTGTCACAGAGACTCCCCATGCTGTGGAACAAAATTCCTAACTACATTAGGCAGAACCCCTCACTAACACTCTTCAAGAGAAACCTTGACGAGTGGATGGGTAACAGAAAATACACCTTTGGGATCACTTCTTTAGCTCTTCTTGACAGAGGCTCAGTTAATTAATCAATGGGGCGACGAAAGCTGCCACACTCTGGCTAGGATTATAAATGCCCTCGGGCAGATAGACTAGTACTTAATTATGAACCTAATAAAACTGTAAATGATGAAACAATGCAGATGATGTCTATATAATGGAGTTTTACTCCCTGGCCATACACTGAAAAAGGGCACTGCTCAGTTGAACTCTCCCGGTAAACAAATGCCAATAAGTAAATAATAGATCTGAAGTAGGATGTTCATTTGTCAGCAACCTGTGGGTTACGGATCCGATATCGGATCCGAGCCGGCAACTTGTTTGAAGCTAATGGATCTGAGCTCCTAGCTCCTCCCTTCACCCATAATCCCCTGCTAACCCTCCATGACCTCAGATCTAGTTTGCTGCGCTTGTGGATGGCTGGATCCTTTTGAGCTCGTCAGCTAAGTGAAAATTTTGCTACTTGTATCTGTACTTTCTTGTCAGAATTTTCTTCTTTAGTTAAAATTAATCAAGTAAAAGTGTGTAAGTGTTAGGCTCCTTATTTTTTTATCTTTAATTAGTTACCCCCCTTCGCTGGTCGTTAGTGTGTGAGTGTGTGTTGCGTTTCTTTTGGGGCCTGTGTGTGTGTGTAGTTGTTTTTCCTTTTTTTTTTTTTTTTTCAAAAAAAAAAAAAAAAAAATGGCTGAGGCCCCAAAAGCCATATTTTTCAAATGTACCGAGTAAGCTCTCCCTGGCTGATGGCCACACTCGGTGCGTTCGGTGCCTTGGGGTTGAACACCTTACCTCGGGCTGTACCATCTGTGCAGCGTTCAACCCCAGGGCACTGAAAGAGCGGAGGTCGAAGCTGGTCCTGGTGGGACTTTTACCCCCGGACTCGGCTTCGGCCTCCGCTACCTCTGCTGCTCCTGTGGCTCCACCACAGCCTGTGGTCGCTGCCACTCCTGCCCCCCTGCCTCCGTCCGGGACTCAAACTCCCGCTAAAGTGTCGGAGGACAGGGAGGCCAGGAGGGAGAAAAGGAGGGAGAAGCACCACAAGCGGCGGGCCGAGACCTCCGTTTCGGCCCCGCCAGCTAAGCGGGCTTCTCCATCCACTGCTTCTAGGTCTCCTCCTCCTCGGCTCCGATCCCCTTGTTTCTCCCCGGGGCCTGAGGAGGAGGAGACCCGATCTCCGTCGAGGTCATCGAGGCGGCATTCCAGGCCTGCTTCGGTGGCCTCTTCGAGATCTATTTTCAGTTTATCCGATGCAGACTTAGACCGGATGATGCGAAGATTCATCCAGGCCCAGCTGCAGATGGGAGTGCTCTTGCCTCCCCCCCCCCAGGGGGGGAACTCAACACCCTTTTTCCACCCAATTGCTCCTTCTCCGACCTGCTATCCGGGTTCGGAGCGTTCGGAGCCGAGCAGCGTTGGAGCCGGGGGTGGGTCAGCACCGACAGTACTTGGTACTTTGGATCCGACCCTGCCCTCGAGCCTGTCGGATCCGACCTCTCGGAGCCGTGGTCCGAGCTTCGGATCCAGGGGATTCAGTGTGCCTTTGGCTCCATCCAGGTCAGAGCACACTGGTCTCTCGGATCCGACGGTCTTGGCGCCGGCTCCGATCCCTTCATCGGATCCGAGTGGGAGCCGACTTTCGGAGAGTGGCTCTCTCTCGGCCTTCGATGTTGTGGAGAGGGCTCTGTTGAGAGCATCCGGACCCCCGGTCCTTGCATCGGCTCCTACCTGCACTCCCTCTCTGCTGGGCCAGGCTTCCATCACCCGGCCAAAGGGACAGCCTGCTTTGATGTCACAGATGGTTCCATTGGAACAAGATGTTGCTGGCGAGGCCTCCTCGGACAGTCCCCCCGAGGAAGCTCCCCGCAAGCATAAGTGCAAAAGGAGGCACGTGGACTCCCCTGAGTTCTTAACCGAGGACACGGACTTGGAGGAAGGGGAAGGCTCCCCAAGATCGCCCCCTGAGGATGTCTCCTTTGGAGACATTATGGAGATGCTGAGAATCAGAGGTGGGTGGTCTGCCCCCAAGTCTTCCTCTGACGAGTCCATGTTTCTGGAGGCATTCGAGGCAGGTCCGTCTACCTCTTGGGTGTCCCCTCCAGCCGACCCCCTGGTGGACCTCATTACCACCAGGGCGTGGAAGGATCCGGACACCGTGGAGCCAATACCGAAGCGCCCGGATAGGATTCTTAGCCCCCCCTCAGACCGATCACATTGGAGTAAGGGGCCCCCCGTAAATGCCATATTGATGGCGGCAGCCACAAAGAGGGAATTGGCTCAGGAGAGCCCCTCAGTCCATCCACCGAGCAAAGAGTCCCGTTTGATGGACCGCTTAGGGAAGCGAGTCTTTAGTTCAGCGACCTTCTCGGTAAGGTCTCTGAACAATATGGCACGTCATCAGGATGCAGCGGGATCTTATCAAAGAATACGCTGCATCCCCCCCTGAGTCCATGTCGGAGGATGACAAACAATTGTACTCCACCCGAATGGCCACTCTGAGATCGATTTCAAACACCTCTATGCGGCTATTGTCCCACGCCACAGAGGGAGCCGCTAGGGCTAGCGGAGCAGGCCTAGTCATGAGACGTCAGGCCTGGCTCAGTCATTGCGATTTTGCAGAGCCCTTTAAAGCGTCCTTCGCGAACGCCCCTTTTGATGGTTCTACCCTATTTGGCAAAACAGTTCGCGAGACACTTGTCCAGAGCGAGAAGGACGGGAAGATGTTGTCTGCCGTCAGAGTCCGCTTCTCTGCTCCCCAGCGGTCCTTTTCGAGGAACCAAAAGGGTCAGAAGAAGATGTGGTTCTGAAAATCACAACATTCCCAACCAGCTACGGGCAACCAGTCCTACCGTGGCAGAGGTGGACAGGGAGGACGCCGCCCCAGGGGCAGCGGGGCTCCAAGAAACTTTGGGTCCAGAGAACCTTTCTCTGAGCGGCCCGCGCAGCAGCCCTGAGGGGTTGCCCGGCTGCTCCACTCTGGAGGCAGTCTGGGGGCGCTTTTCGAAACACCTAGCGGCATGGGAGTCCATCACAACAGACCGCTGGGTGCTTCGCATCATATCCAGAGGGTACAAAATACCAATACTCTATGTCCCCAAATCCAAGAACCTCCCCGATGTACCACCCGATCAGAGGGAGGCCACAGCTGCAGAAATTCAGCAGCTGCTAAGAAAAAGAGCCATCCAGCCGTCCCCCAAGACCAGCTCTGATTAGGGTTCTACTCCAGGTTCTTTTTGGTGCCAAAAAAGACGGGGGACTTGAGACCGATCCTAGACCTTTCCCGCTTGAACCTGTCAGTAACCAAGGAAAAATTCCGGGTGGTCACTCTTCAATCTATCCTCCCCCTTTTGAGGGAGAACGATTGGATGTGCTCTATAGACCTCAAGGATGCGTACTACCACATTTTAATGGACAAACAATCCAGGAGGTTCCTTCGCTTCCGGCTGGGGGCTAGTCACTACCAGTTCAGGGTCCTTCCCTTTGGCCTCACCACAGCCCCCAGGGTGTTCACCAAGGTATTAGCAGTGATTGCGGCCCACCTGAGACTCCAGGGAATACAGGTCTTTCCGTACCTGGACGACTGGCTCCTGACCGCACCAACAAGGCATCTACTTTGCTCAGCCAGAGACTTCTTTCTCCATCTAGCCCCACAGTTAGGCATCACTATCAACGTCAGCAAATCTCTACTGGCTCCAACGCAGGTCATAGAATTCATAGGTGCCAGAATAGACACCAGAGATTTGCGAGCCTTCCTAACTTCCGAGAGAATCCGGAACGTACAACTTCATGTGCGGGCTATCCTCCATTCAGAGGCTTCACCAGCGGAATTGGTCCTGAGGGCACTAGGCTCCATGGCGGCAGCGATTACGCTCCTTCCATGCGCCCGTTTGAACATGCGGGTACTGCAATGGACTCTGCTAGTGCAATGGTCCTTTCTATCCCTTCCTCTCCACCATCCCATTGCTATCAGCAGGGCTTGCAGGAGGGCGCTACTATGGTGGCTCCAAGCCTCGAATTTCCATACGGGCCGTCCCTTCTGCACCTCTCCCCCTCTCGCCACGGTGACCACGGACGCTTCCCGCCTCGGGTGGGGGGTGGCATTATTCAGGCAGGACAGTCCAAGGCACGTGGAACGATACAGAGACCTCCCTGCATATCAACGTTCTGGAGATGAGAGCGGTGCTGTTGGCGTTGCAAGCACTTCTGGGCTTCCTCCCCACAGGAACGATTGCAATTCAGTCGGACAACATGTCGGTGGTCTGGTATATCAACAAACAGGGGGGAACCAGATCTTACCCTCTATGCCGCGAAGCCATGAGAGTGTGGGAATGGGCGATCTCCACCAACCGCTTTCTGATTGCAACCAACATTCCGGGGAGGACCAACATCCTAGCGGACAAGCTCAGCCGCACCCTTCTTACCCCGTACAAGTGGTCTCTCAATCCTCTAGTAGCGAAGCAGATTTTCGCAACATGGGGGCGACCCTGCTGCGATCTTTTTGCATCTCCATCAAACACCAAATGCGACAATTTCTTCGCTCTAATCCCCCCTCCAGGGGAAACTCCAAGAGACGCTCTGGTGCATGCTTGGCCACCCGGTCTACTCTATGCCTATCCTCCTCTACCACTAATGATACAACTCTTACAGAAAGCCTCGCGGTTGGGGAGCAAGATGATTCTCATTGCCCCATCCTGGCCTAGGCAAATTTGGTTCCCTTACCTGTGGTCTCACCTTGTGAATCACCCTTGGATTCTAGATCCCATTCCGGATCTCATCTCCCATCCGTTGAACTTACCAACTCCAAACCTGGACAATCTGAAACTGACAGCTTGGTTGCTCCAGTTCCACTCCTAGTTAGGACTCCCGGTATCTCTTCTCCAGTCAAAGCCATCCTCTTGGCAGCGCATAAGCCCTCCACCAGGAAAGTGTACCACAGTAAATGGAAACGTTTTTCCATCTGGGCGGAGCATCACGATCTAGATCCCTTTACGGCTCCTCTTCCATCCATATTAGACTTCCTAATTGAACTCTTTCAGGAAGACACTAGTTGTTCAATTGTCAAAGTGCAATTGGCAGACATATCACATTACCATGTGGGACATGATACAGGGCCCTTGATGTCGGCCAAGTTGTGTAAAACCTTTCTCAAGGGCACCTTTTTACTTAGACCCCCTGTAAAGGAAGCCGTACCCCCCTGGGATCTTACATTAGTTCTTCAAGCCTTGACTGCTCCACCCTTTGAACCCGCTGCTTCAGTAGATCTCAAATTCTTGTCGTGGAAAACAGCATTCCTTGTAGCCATCACTTCAGCGAAAAGAGTGTCGGAGCTTCAGGCTCTCTTTGTGAAGCCTCTTTACCTGATCTTTCACCCAGATAGAGTGTACCTCAGGATCAATCCCTCCTTTCTTCCCAAGATAGCATCAGAAACCAACATAAATCAATCCATAAATTTACCGGTTTTCTTCCCTAAATATCAGAATAAGGGAGAGTACAAGCTGCACTCATTAGATGTTCATAGGCAGCTTCGCTTTTATACTCATAGGACAGCTGGCCATAGACAATCCGACCAGCTGTTCGTTTCCTTTGCCAAATTTAACTTGGGGAAAGCTATCTCTAAAGTATCTTTATCTCGCTGGATTTAACAATGTATCCTACTGGCGTATCAAGCCTCGGGTAGACCCGCACCAGAAGGAGTTCGTGCTCATTCCACCCGCTCCATTTCCACCTCTGCGGTCTTCAAGTCTAGAGTTCCATTGGATGATATTTGTTCTGCAGCCACTTGGGCTTCATCTCATACCTTTATTAACCACTACAAACTAGACGTGCTTTCTAGAGGGAGAGCATCCTTTGGCTCTGCGGTGCTTCGTAATATCCTTCCATGATGGCCACCCAAGGTGCAGGTAGCTGGGGACTCTGTCCCACAGGTTGCTGACAAATGAACATCCTACTTCAGATTTAGAAGTTATGTACTCACCATAACGTTCCATCTGAGTAGGTAGTTCATTTGTCTGCAACCATCCCCCCCTCCTTCCCCCTGACCTTCTTCGGATCTACTAGTAGTTAGATATCCTTTGTTGGATATATATGGAGGGGCAAACTCGATCTGAGGTCATGGAGGGTTAGCAGGGGATTATGGGTGAAGGGAGGAGCTAGGAGCTCAGATCCATTAGCTTGAAACAAGTTGCCGACTGGGATCCGATATCGGATCCGTAACCCACAGGTTGCAGACAAATGAACTACCTACTCAGATGAAACGTTATGGTGAGTACATAACGTCTAATTTTCAAACATAGTTATTATTATTTTTATGAAACTGTTAGCACAGAGCATGTACAACATGCCCTGCTATCTCATTGTCCTTTCTTTGGCCTGTGTGATGCTAACTCTTTATTTTCCTGTATCTGTACTGGTAATGCTTCATAAATGTCAGTAACTAGTTTATATGCGTAAGTGTAAGAACTATATGACAATCCCTAAAACTTGGCTGTAAATTCTTCTTAATATGCAGTTACTAAGTAATCTGAGCCTAACTACTAGGCACCTCAGAGTTTAGCAGTGAATGTGGGTATCGTAATGTTTTTAAAATGCAGTGTTTGTGCCTGTAAAAAAGACATTTACAGTGGATATAAAAAAGTGCAGACACCCCTGTTAAAATGCCAGGCTTTTGTGACATAAAAAAAATGACATCACAGTAAATCATTTCAAAACTTTTCCCACCTTTAATGTGATCTATAACCTGTACAATTCAATTGAAAAACAAACAAATCTGTTAGGGAAAAATATAAAAAAATAAAAAACGTTCAATACACTGGTTGCATAAGTGTGCATACCCTTAAACTAATACTTTGTTGTAGCACCTTTTGATTTAATTATGTAGCGCACCTGCAGGTGTAGCTGAAGAGATATGGGTTCTTTCCTTCCTGATTCTGGTGACACCCCTATTAGGCCCAACATACCAAGGTGGCAAGAGGGACAGATTTTATTCTAGGTGACACATCTAGTTTAAAAAGCCAATAGCACAACCATAAACAAATTATTTCAACAGTGCACCAGTTAGCAATAAGGGAAGGTGAGAATATGCATGCAATGAAAACATTCACCCTCTTCCCCAGAACTCAACAGAAGAAGGTCTTGACATTCAAACATGCACAAGGAAGACAATATCAATGAGCAGTAAAGCTTTATAATGCAGCAATACAAACACGGGAAAAATGCAATGTCATTAAGCAGTAAAAGAGTCATAATACAATAATACAGATATGAGAAAATGCAATGTCATTGAGCAGCAAAATTCATGAAGGCAGCAGTACTAACACGAGCAAAACACAATGTCATTGAACAATGAGGATTTATAATGCAGCAATACAAATATGAGAAAGTACAATGTCATTGAGCAGAAAAGATTCTTTAAGGCGACAGAGTTCCGCTGTGGCGACCCCTAACCGGGAAAAGCCGAAAGAAGAAGAACAACTGTGCTGTCGCTAGGCAATACTGCTTAATGACAGTGAAGAAAAACAGTTTGAGAACTATAAGATGTCAATAGGTGACACCTATCACTTTTAGGCAGCACAGGGATGCTATGTAGGTGTGCTGCTATGGTTCTAATTTAAGTCATGATTTTAACATATTATATCACTTCTTTTGTTTTTCATATTCTTTTTCCATGGCCAAAAAGATTGGATTTTATACAAATGTGGGCTGTGTACATGCATACATCTCTATGTACTTTCTTTTTCTGAATGTAGCTGTGTGTATATTGTCTTGTGACAGCTTTGGAGTGTTTTTGTGGCTTGTATTTTACTGTGCACACAAATGTACATAGAAACCATGATCTCCAAAACCATGGAAAACCTGATGGTGCAGCCCTTAGTCACTGTACCTAGTGCTATTGGTGGCCACTTCAGAAATGTCTTGCAGTCAGTAAAACTGCATTGTCATTCCACTCTGCCCCCTGGTAGGTATGGTTGTGCTTCATTTCCGGTTTTCACTCAAAGTAAAGCTTCCATTTGTCACTGTAGACAAATCGTTAAATAGCACTGTGAAGTATTCTTAGGTTTTTTGTTTTTACTTTACTTTACTGCAGTATACTGAATGATAAATTTACATGGCTTTTTCATGTCAGTACAAATTACCCTAATATTGAAAGAACTTCAGACTTGTAAAAAAGTTGCATTTTTCCTCAACAGCACAGTTTGCTTCTCCATACTGGCACTCATAAATTTGATAACGCTGTTAGGTGGGGAACTAAATGTATCCATCCTTTTTGCATCTCATTGCTTCTCAGCAGTCCATTCATGTTATCTGTTTGCCATTGGCTGTCTCCTCCCCTTTCCTTTTTACCATAGATATCTGCTGCCTTACTCCTTTTACCATGAATATAGTATGAATGACAGACAAACTCCAGTTCTGCATTTGCTAGTAGTGACAAACAGTTTGGAACTTAAATAGCCTACAACTGAAACCATAGTGAACTATCAGGCCAGCTGACAAGCTATTCTTAAGCAATCACAACCATAGTCATTTACAAACGGGGAATAAAACAGTTTGTCGAGGAGCCAAACTCACTTTCTATAGTTCTGATGAATACATTCATTTGTTATTATATTAATGTTTGTTACTTCGGCTGTAACCCTTTTTAGCATCAAAAACCTTGCTGAAGTCCAACAGATGACAGGGATGATTGTGGGTGTGTGCAGTGCAAGGCTGCACTTTTGCAAAAAACAAGGAACTCAGTGAAGTAGGGCCTTTTGAAAGGACTAAGAATTTTAAATGTGTAGTAAACGTATTTCTTTTAACATTTATATACAAAGATATACATGCAATCTCTCTCTACACTCACACATATATATATTTATATATATATATATATATATATATATATATATATATATATATATGCTTAAAATGATCTAAGCTCACTAATATCTAAACTCTAAATATCGCGAGAAATAAACTCAAAAATATCTAAATAAAAAATGTTGACAAATCTAACCATAACCAAAAACAATGTTTTACAGGTGGGAAGCCACCCTGCACCCCCACATCCCCTGCTAATTATATATACCAACTCCGAGGTGTCATAAAAATGAGGAAAGGGTGCAAATCCTTCTTTATTATAACTTCAGATGTTATGTTGTCCTATCTCGCCTTCATTCTTACTGGTTGGGTTTGGAACTGAGCATCGGTTCCGACTCGACCTAATACTAAAGCTCAAGAGCTTCCACTGGCTCGAGGCTATACCGTATCCCATCATGCTTAAGGAAGATAACCCAGGTCTCATTTGCAGCTAAACTAGATGCTTCTCACTAGGCTCAGGCTAAGTGATATACTTATTTTGGATAATATTTGGTTATTTCTAAATATTTTGTATATATATTGTTGTTTTTGCTAGTTGACAGTGGTTTTAGGTTTCAACTCTGGTGAATACCTAAATTTGTTGCTTGTTGTGTTTTTTTGTGGCTGGGAGTCACTTTCGTTAAGGCTGCAACTCCATATCCCGTCCTTTAAAACTTTACTTTACCTTTAACTAACCCATTTAAGTTAGAGGGTTCATATTTCTTCTTTTTTCTGTCTGTTGTTGAGCCCGTTTAAATTAGAGGGCAACTCTTTCCTTCTAATTCTATCTCTTCCTAAGAGGTCTCGTCATTTAAGTTAGAGACATCTCCTCTGGCTAGAGGAGATTGTCATTTTAGTTAGAGACCTCTCCTCTAGCTCCTTTCTCTCCCCTGCTTGATTGTTTACAAAAAAAAAAACAAAAAAACAAAAAAAAGAACAAAAAGTAGAGCAGCAGTTATATAATTACCTTTTGTCATAGTGTGGTGTGTTTGATAGCTTGATAGTTTTTTGCTAGCCTTGTTATCTCTGTCTTTAACCTAGTTTCCTGGGCAGTGTTCATTGTTGTTGCTGTGTTTTTTTCACTATGTCCAAGGAAGGAAAAGAAGTGAAGCAGTCAGGCTTCAAAAAGTGTGATTCCTGTTCTCAGAAAATGTCCTTAACCAATGAGCACACTAGATGTTCTTCGTGTTTCACTGTTGCAGTCATCACACTTGGGTTATCTGCCTGCAGGTAGCCCTCAGTCGGCCTGAATACCAGAGTCTTGTGATTTCTGCGTCGGATGATGTCACCTCTTCCATGACATCAGGTCATCAGGGGTATAAAACATGCAGCTGACGCAATTACACCAGCTTTTCTTGCCGAGTGGAGCCCGAAGCAGAAGCAGTTCGCAAGTGCTGGTTGGCCGCTATCTGAAATTTTCGTTATTGGAGTTTCAGACCTGAGTTCTTCTAAAGCTAAGTACCCCGTTTGGGATTCTTTTTTCTTGCTCTAACCGATGTCAGAAAAAATTAATAATTGTCTTGCCTGTGGAAAGCAAATATCTCACAGAGATTTTCATTCTTACTGCTTCACCTGTTTAGGCTCAGACCACGATGTTCCTCGCTGTCAGTTTTGTGCCCTGTTCAACGCCCGAACTATTCCTCATCGGGCTATCTTTGTCGCTAAATTCTTTTGCTCTCGTTCTCTGTAATGGCTTTGATAAGCCATCTGACTACCGATCTTCCGAAAAAACGTAAGGATAAAGACAGAGACAGACTGCATAGGTCCAAAACTGCCGACGACGCTTCTGTTAAGCCAGTCGCCAGTCCACCAGTACTCAGTGAGGTGCTTTCGCAGCTCCTGATACCCGCTTCTACAGATTCGCAGGCCTCTACTGAGACCCATTCGGAGTCCGGTATGCCGAGTGATGATGCTTCAACTATGGAACCTGCGGATGTCTCTACCTTGGATGGGTCTGGAGCCGCTGTGCAGCCACTGGCTCCTGAGGGTGTATTCTGATGTTTGTATTAAATCGACTACTTCATTTCAGGCTAAAACTACCAAATTTCTCAGGCCCAGAGTTCGCACTACGCCTAGGAAACCGATGACCAAAGTGCATTCTCAAGCTCCCATGCCACAGAAACAAATGCTTAGAATGGCTGAAGACCTTATTACTTTAATTAGGGGAAGCCAGCTTTCTCCCTGTAAAAGCCAAATAACTGATTTTCACTCTGATTCTTCAGATCATGAGTCCAATGACTCTGACCCCTTTGATCAGGACATACCCTTATCTACCTATGAGGACTCTGATGCAGAGGATTCCATTTCCTCTGCCTCCCCACCAGAGGATTTTTCTTTCCGTGAAACCCTGCATACCCTCAGAGAGCATTTTCGCTGGGAGTGCCAGGACAACCCACAGTCCAAAAAGAGACTCAGGGAATTTTTAAACTTGCCTCAGCACAGGCCTCTAACTATCCCTCCTGTTCTGGAAATTGTAGAAGATGTCTTCATGGAATTCAGTCTTACCCCTGATACTTTGCCACCAGCTTCTAGAAAACCTGACAAGTACTACAGAGTACCTGACTCTCACAAATTTCTATTTAAGAATCCTACTGCGGATCCAGAGACCAGTTCCCAGGGACCTAAAGGCATTAAGGCTACTACAGCCAAAAACCCTACCCCTTCGGACAGGGATTCTTGGGATTTAGACAGATGGGGGAAGAAGGTATACACCTCTGCTGTTCTTGCCATCAGGGCTTTAAATTGCCAGTTTCACATGTTGAAGTACCAGCAACATATTATGGAGCTTATTAAACAAAAAATGATGTTGATTCCTGATTGTGCAGAACGTAATGATTTGCAAGAGTTAATACATTCTACAAACTAAGTTAGAAAACATACTTTGCAGTGTGGTTTTCATGCTTTAGAAGCATCTTGCAGGGCTGCTGTCACTGGGTCTGTTCTTAGAAGGCATGCTTGGCTAAAGGAACAAATCTTACCAGACCATGTCAAAGCAAAATTACTAGATGCTCCATTAAACCAAGAACGTTTGTTTGGCGCTGAAGCAGAAGAAGTTCTTAAAAAATTGGAGAAAAAAGCTAAATCTATGCAAACTGTTAAAGATTTCGTACAGGTACAGCCACCTAGCTTCAGTAGGCATTAGCCTTCAAAAAAACTGGTCCTTTCCAGTCCCTCCCAGACCTTCTCAGTCCAAACCCAGGGGCAGCAGACCACTAAGACTACGGTCTTAGGGTATGCACAGATCTAAACAATGGAGTGCTCCCACCTCAAAAACAGGGAGTGGTAAGCCACCATCCTATGGAAAAAGTTCACAGTGACTTGTCCTTCATCCTTCCCAGCCTTGTCCAAGTACTTGCACCCCTTTGAGGAAAACTCACCCTGCATGCAAAAAACTGAGAGTACATCACCCAGGACAGATGGGTCTTAAACATTGTATCACAGGGATACAGATTCTACTTCCACTCATTGCCAACCCCAAGCGGATTGCCAAACCTCCTCCCAAACCAGTGGTCAGAGGCCCAAAAGCAAGTACTTTCTCTTCTCAGTATCAAGGCTATTGAACCTGTTCCAACAGTGCAAAGGGGACAGGATTTCTACTCCAGACTGTTTCTGGTGCCCAGAAAAGAAAACTCCTGGTGCCCTATCCTGGATCTGTGTATTCTGAACACCTTCCTGTGGTTCCAAAATTCAAAATGCTTACTCTACAACAGCTGCTTCCTATGCTAGCCAAGGACTCCTGGCTGGTCACCCTAGACTTAAAAGAATTTTATCTGCACATCCCCATAAGGGAATCTTGCAGGAAATATCTACATTTCAGGGCAGGCTCTATGCACTATCAGTTCTCTGCACTTCCCTTTGGCTTATCTACTGCCATTGCATACTGCAGGCAGAGAAAAATTCAAATTTACCCATACTTGGACAATTGCCTGATCCAGGCAGATAGTCAGGAATTACTACTTCAGCACCTGACATTTGTAAAGAGACTTCTACTTTCTCTGGGGTATACCATCAACGAAAAGAAATCACATCTGGTACCCAGCCAAAAAATTGTATTCCTGGCAGCAGGCTTGAACACAACTTCCCAGATGGCATTCCTCACTCCAGAAAAACAGGTTTATCTACTGGCTACCCAAACCCAGCTATCTGCAAGAAAAATACTACAAGCCCTAGGGTTCCTGGACTCTTGCATTCTACTAATTCCATATGCAAGACTGCATATGAGGAAACTTCAATGGTACTTAAAAAGTCTCTGGTGTCAACATTCTCAGGACCTGGAAACAAAGATTCCTATCATTCTTTGCCTAAGGACAGAGTTCCTTTGGTGGGCAGAGGCCTGCTACCACAACAAGGGACTCCCTTTCACTCACCCCCCCACCCCCGCCGCCCAAACCCTGACAACAGACGCATCAGACTATGCATGGGGGGGGAGCTCACATGGCAGGCAAATGCATTCAAGGCAAATGGAGCCCAAGACAAATGCACCTGCATATCAATCAAAAAGAAGTGTTAGCTGTACAGAATGCACTGACAGCCTTCAAATACCTTATCCTTCCAGGGCAACTCTTGATAAAGACAGACAACACCACAGTTATGTAGTACATCAACAAGCGGGGGGGGGGGACTCATTCCTACCCACTCTGCAGGTTAGCCATGGCTCTGTGGAACACAGCCTTGAGCAATCAAGTGAACCTGCAAGCTCATTTCCTGCCAGGCAAAGAAAATTCACTGGCAGATGATTTAAGCAGAAATTTAATGGACCCACACGAGTGGAAACTGGAACCAGACACATTCAAATTTCTAATCCACAGGTGGGGAACACCAGAGGTGGACCTCTTTGCTTCCCCCCAAAACCACCAATTGAGCAAATTTTGCACCAGAATTCCCCACAGCCAAGCATGGAAAGTGGATGCCCTTTCATTTACATGGGAAAACCTCTCGATCTATGCCTTCCCCCCTCTGCTCCTCCCCTTAAAGTGCTATTCAAGATCAAACAGGACAGGCCAAGGACAATCCTGATTGCACCAGACTGGCCACGCCAGCACTGGTATCCACTTTTACGCAGTCTAACAGCAGTGCCACCCTGGCACAAGCATCAGACCCCCTCTCTGCTGTCTCAGCAGGAGGGCCAGATTTTGCATCCTCAGCTGCAAACCCTGAACCTAGCAGCCTGGCTGATTCGCTGAATGCATCACCACCAACCCTCAGCAAACAGGTGTTGGATGTCATCATCGAGGCCAGGAGGCCTAGTACTAGGAAATCCTATTCAGAAAAGTGGAAAAGATACTGTTCTTGGTGCCAGTGTCAGGGTAAGGACACAACCGTGCCTACCTTACCTTAAATCACCTAGCTGAGCTGCTCCACAAAGGCCTGTCCTTCTCTTCAATTAAGATTCATGCCTCTGCCATCTCAGCTCATTACAGTACTGAGCCACACCTCTTTTCTCACCCTCTGGTCAAACAGTTCTTGAGGAGAGCTAACAATTTAAGACCCCGAGGAGAGCTCCCACTCCTTACTGGGACCTTAACTTTGTACTAGAGAAGCTCATGCTTCCCCCTTTTGAGCCTGCTACTACAGCAGAGTTAAAATTTCTCTCTTGGAAAACGGCCTTACTTCTAGCCATCACTTCAGCAAGAGGAGTGTCTGAGTTGCAGGTCCTTATGGCTGTGGAACCCTTCATTAGCTTCCATGCGAACAGAGTTTCCCTCCGGACTAACCCATCATTTATGCCCAAGGTGGTATCCAGTGTGGCTTTAAACCAATCCATCCATTTACCCACCTTTTTCCCTAATCCTCAGAATAAAGGGGAAAGGATCCTGCACTCCTTGGATGTTCACAGACAGCTTAGGTTCTACCTTGACAGGACTAAACCTTTCAGAAAATCTGACCAGCTGCTGGTCAGCTTTGCTACAGGGGCAGAGGGAAAGGCCATTTCAAAACAAACCCTCTCCAAATGGATAGCACACTGCATCCGTTTCTGCTACAGACACCATGGAATATCTACTCCACAGGGGATCAGAACCCATTCCACTAAGGCTACCTCAACCTCTACAGCATTTCTCAGGGGAGTCCCTACCAGGGACATCCTGGAAGCTGCAACCTGGAGTTCTGTACACACCTTCACCAAGCATTACCACTACCTATCTTTTCTAAATCCGGAGCTGGATTTGCTACAGCAGTCTTACAAGGCCTGCTAGCCAGCCCTTAATACTTCTTGACTGCCTCCACCCTTTCTTAGCTTTGGGAATCAACCCAAGTGTGATGACTGCAACAGTGAAACATGAAGAACATAGTACAGTTGTGCACACTAACCATAAGTGTAGATGTTCGAGTGTATTCACTGTTGCAGTCCTGGTTACCCTCCCTCCAGCCCCCTGACTTATCTATACTTTCTACCTATCCTCTTTTTTGGCCATATCTTATGGCATTGGTATTTACTTTTTACTGGAGGTGTTCCACACCATGTAATTGCTTCCTATTTTGGGGGCTCCTGACATCTGGGGCAAGAAAAACTGATGTAATGGCGTCGGCTGCATGTTTTCTACCCCTGACGACCTGATGTCATGGAAGAGGCAACAGCATTTGACGCAGAAATCCCAAGACTCTGGTATTCGGGCCGACTGAGGGCTACCTGCAGGCAGATAACCCAAGTGTGATGACTGCAACAGTGAATACACTCGAACATCTACATTTTATGGTACGTGCACACAACTGTACTTTGTGTCTACTGTTTAGGTGTACTGCACCTAAACAGTAGACAGTAGTTGTGTCTACTGTTTAGGTGCGGTACACCTTCAAGACTCATGTTCTTTTTGTCATGGGTTCAGTTCTAGGGTACTGCAGGAACATAGAAATAAACTCATGATCAAGGGATTGCTTCCTTTTGTTGAGGCACTAGAAGGGAACCAGACCTCTTCCAAGGCATCTCAATCCCCAAAGTCTGACAAGTCAACAAAAAGAGCTTCTTCTTTGGCTTCTACTTCTGAGGCAGCTAAAAAGCTATCTAAGGATATGACTTCGGACCTGAAGGCTTTAGAACCTGAAAAGATGACTACTTCAGTTCCACCAGTTTTGTCGAAACTGACTAGGAGCCATATACTGAGACAGTTTCCTCAGTCACCTATTTTACAGTCTGTGGCTGGCAGCGTAAAGTCCCTGGCCCCATCCTCTCGATTGTCCAAGAGTCTATCGGATGATGACGTGGAGTGGGTGGCCAAGAGGTTGCTTGCTTTAGCCAAGATCCTTTCAAGTCCAGCCCAAAAGGAATTGGAACCGACTTCTGCTACTGCCCCTGCTTCTGTTCCTCCTCCGATCAGAGTGGTTTCGGAGTTCTTGGATGTGTTTGTGGTGGAACCGTCAGGTTCGAGATTCACCCCAGGGTTTTTGGCCCCAACTTCTGCTCCAACCTCTTCAGTACCATCTTCGGTCGAAGGATCTGGGAGCCGACGCTCCCCCATCTGGTCCGGGCAAGAGAGTCGGATCGGACCCTTGTCGAATCCGAATCTACCTCTCGGCGCATTGGCACGGGTAAGCTTAGTGCCTACATCGGCCTCAGAGCCCACCTCCTTGGTGTGAGAGGAGTTTCCTGGCTCTTCAGAGCCGGAGCCTTCCTCTGATCCAGGTCGTGGTGCCTTTGAGGTGATGAGTGTGCTGTCACCCTTGATGGCTCCACTCTCGAATCCAAGCACTCTTTCTCCTAGATTGACGGTGTCTTCCTCTCAACCATCCCTCCCCCCCAGGCGTTTAGAACCAGTGCCCCAGGATGCCCCATTGGATGAGTCCCTCTCTTCCGAAACCTCCCCAGAGGATCCCTCCAGGGAGGTCCCTCAGAAGAAAACATGTAAGAGGAAACATCTAAACTCCTCAGAGGAGTCCCAGATATGGACTTGGATGATTCAGAAGGGTCCCCGCGGTCACCCTCTGAGGATATCTCTTTCCCAGGCATCCTAGAGATCCTGAAGCAGAGAGGTGACTGGAAGACCCTCACCCCTTCTGAAGATGAATCTGTATACCTGGAGGCATTTTGTTCTTGACTCTCCATCTCTTGGGTGTCTCTGTCCTTCGACCAGCTCCTCAACGTTATTACTTGAAAGGTGTGGGGCTCTCCAGAATCCATGTAACCTGTTCCGAGGAGGCCCAACAAATTTATAACAGCTCCGTCAGACAAAAACTTTACAACCAGAGGTGTGCCAGTAGATGCTATGGTGGTGGTGGCGGCCACCAAAAAGGAGTTAGCTGAGACTTCTTCATCTGTCCATCTGCTGATTAAGGAGTCTCGAACGATGGATAGGTATATGAAGCATAGATTCTCATCAGTGGCTTTTACACTCAGATCGCTGAACTATTTGACCCATTTTACCAGAGTTCAGAGGGATCTCCTAAAGGAGCTAGGTGATACCCTCCAAGGTTCCACAGCTGGAAGGGTTCCAGAAAAGGTGACCGCCCAGCTTGCTACCTTAAATTCAGTAGTCAACTGCTCTATGCGGCTCATTTCTTATGCAGCAGATGGTGCGAGTAGGGCAGATGGTACAGGAATTGCTCTGAGGAGGCATTCCTGGATGTGCCTTTGCGTGTTTGCTGAGCCCTTCATGTCTTCCTTCACTAATGCCCCTTTTGACAGCTCGTCCTTGTTTGGGCCAAAAGTTAAGAAGACTCTGACCAGGTACGAACAAGAAGGCAAAACTCTGTTTGCCATGGGAGTATGTTTTTCCCTCCCTTCCAGGCCTTACCCCAAAGGCCAGAAGGGCAGGAAAATGTGGTTCCATAAATCACAAAGAGCTTCGCCTAATGCACGTGGTGAATCTTCCCTCCGAGGCAGAGGGGGAAAGAACAATGGAAGACGCTGACCTTGTGGCAGAGGAGTCCACAAAATGAGAGTGACTGAGAGATGTTCTCCGGCAGACCCTTCCAATGCTCCTGAAAGGAGGCCCGCCTGTCCACCTCTGGAGGCAGTCGGGGGCAGAGGAGTCCGCAAAGTCAGGGTGACTGAGAGATGTTCTCCGGCAGACCCTTCCAATGCTCCTGAAAGGAGGCCCACCTGTCCACCTCTGGAGGCAGTCGGGGGCAGACTATCACTGTACCCAAAAGTCTGGCTAAATATCACTCAAGACAAATGGGTACAGTCAATAATATCCAGGGGATACAACATACCCTTCTTTATCCCACCTCCAAAAACAAGATCAGTTCCAGACATTCCACCCTGTCAAAGGGATCAAGCAACTCCTAGAGATAAAAAAGTTGCTAAGAAAAAGAGTCATCCAAGAAGTCCCTTCAGACCAAATTAGATCCGGAACTTACTCAAGGTTCTTTTTAGTTCCAAAAAAAATATGGGACTGGAGACCCATCTTGGATCTCAGCAGGCTGAACAAGTCCGTAAAAAAATCAAAGTTCCAGATGGTGACACTGCAGTCTATACTTCCCTTTCTGGGGAAAGACAATTGCATGTGCTCAATCGATCTTCAGGATGCAAACTACCATATAAAAATAGATGGGCAATCCAGGAGACATCTACACTTCTGGCTGGGAGCCAATCATTACCAATTCTGAGCTCTGCCCTTTGGTCTCACTACAGCCTCCAGAGTGTTTATGAAATGTAAGGCAGTAGTCACGATTTACTTGAGGCATCTAGGATTCTGGGTGTTTCCATACATAGACGACTGGCTCCTGACCACCACCACCGAGCATCTACTAACCAAGGCAAGAGACACCACCATTCATCTTTGCTCGGAACTGGGCATTACCATAAATTTCGAAAAATCTGCCTTGTTGCCATCACAGCATATTATGTTTATAGAAGCAGACTTAAACACAGAAGACATGGTAGCAAAACTGCTTCATGACAGGGTACAGACACTGTGACATCAAGTGTCCATCTTGCTGTCAAAAAAGAAAGTACAGGCAAAGTTGGTTCTAAAGGTCTCGGTCACTTTTGCAGCTGCTATAACATTAGTACCACTGGCACTTCTACATATGAGAGTCCTACATTGGCTTCTTTTCACTCAATGGTCCATGCATGAGTTACCCATGTCCTACAAGATCTTTATTACAGACACCTGCAAGAAAGACCTACATTGGTGGCTTCATTCCACGCAGGTAACTCTAGGCAGGCCATTCACTCTCCCCCAACCAGTGACCATGGATGCGAAAAGACTGTCCAAGGAACTTGTCAGGAACACGAGTACCACTTGCACATCAGTGTCCTAGAGATGAGAGCAGTGCTTCTGGCATTGCAGGCGTTCCAGAACTCTCTTCCACCAGGTACGATTGCAATACAGACAGACAATGGCAGTGGTGTGGTATATCAACAGACAAGGCGGAATCAGATACTAACCTCTGTGTCGAGAGGTTCAAAGAGTATGACAGTGGGCAGTCTCTTCTCAACATGTTCTGATTGCAGCGCATATTCTGGGGAAATCCAACGTGATAGCGGACAATTTGAGCAGAGCAATTCTAATGCCTCACGAGTGGTCCCTAAATCAGGAAATTGCGAACCAGATTTTTCACAAATGGGGCCAGCCTTGCTGCAACCTGTTTGCCATGTCCATGAACACCAAATACAGCAGCTACCTTGCCCTAATTCCCCCGCCGGGGGGAGACACCAAGGGATGCACTCGTTCACAATTGGC
Organism: Protopterus annectens; assembly: GCF_019279795.1. Lineage (NCBI taxonomy): Eukaryota > Metazoa > Chordata > Ceratodontiformes > Protopteridae > Protopterus > Protopterus annectens. Next base: position 347,619,922 of record NC_056749.1, read on the forward strand.
CCCCGGGAATCCTTTATGCCTTTCCTCCATTCCCTTTAATCCCCAAAGTTCTAGAGAAAGCCAAATCATTGAGTTGCAGGTTAATACTCATTGCTGTATACTGGCCTTGTCAGATATGATTTTCTTTCCTATGGCCTCATCTTCAAGAAGAGCCATGGATTCTGGAGCCGGTACCAGATCTTCTGACTCATCAGTCAGGAACGCTCCATCCCTCTATCCAGACCCTCAAACTGACAGCTTGGCTGCTCCACTTCCAGTCTTAGCCAGGCTTCCAGACATTTCCCCTGCAGTGAGACATATTCTAATTTCAGCTCATAAGACAACAACTAGAAAGCTTTATGTTAGCAAATGGAAAAGATTTTCTTGTTGGGCTTCTAAGAATCACATAGACCCCTTCACAGCCCCCGCAAGAAAAATTTTAGATTTCTTAGCAGAAATTTTCAATGAAGGCACAGCAGCAGCTACCATACGAGTACAACTATCCGCCATATGTAACTACCAAATAGGAGACATGGGATCAAAAATAATGTCTCACAGATTATGCACAGCTTTCCTGAGAGGTACATTCTTACTAAGGCCTCCAGTAAGGGAACCACCAACTCCTTGGGACTCAGTTTGGTATTGTCTACTGTGATTCTCCCACCATATGAACCAGCTTCCTCTTGCCAACTAAAATTTCTAACCTGGAAAACAGCTTTTCTGGTAGCCATTACTTCCACTAGGAAAGTTGCGGAACTTCAAGCTCTGTCCATATGCCCTCCCTACTTAGTTTTTCACAAAGACAGTCTCTCTTAGAACAAATCCTTTGTTCCGTCCCAAAGTATGCTCTGAAATCAACTTAAATCAGTCCATTGACCTGCCTGGTTTCTTTTCAAACTATGGCAACAAGGCAGAATATTCACTACACCAGTTGGACGTCCACAGACAGTTACACTTCTACTTGCATAGAACAAAGGAATTTAGAAAATCTAACCAGTTATTCGTTTCCTTCTCAGATAACAGAAAAGGTGCACCAGTATCCAAAGTTACCTTGTCAAAATGGCTTACTGACACTATTACCCATGCATATAATTCTCAACATAAACAACTGCCAGGAAAGATTAGGGGTGACTCAACAAGAGCTATGTCAACTTTGACTGCCTTTCAGGCCAGATTACCTGTGGATTCGATCTGTGCTGCAGCCACATGGGTCAAATCTCATACCTTTGTCACTCATTACAAAGTAGATGTGGCCTCCTGGAACAGGGCTTCCTTTGGTTCCACTGTTCTGAAGAATTTATTCCCTTGAGCCACCCAAGAAAGAAGGTGCTAGGGATGCTGTCCCAACCAGCAAGAATGAAGGCGAGATAGGACAACATAACATTAAGAAGTTATGTACTCACCATAACGTTCCATGTTTGTTGTCCATAATCTCGCCTTCGTACTTGCGTCCTACCCTCCTTCCCCCAACCTTCACTCCTGGAGGATCAAGAGGACATTTTTATTGGTGACAAATTGTGTTCTCTGCTTCCCTTCGTGCCTCTTGAGGCATAGACCATAACTATTACTATTGGAATTTTGTATATAATTTCAAATGTGTTACTGTTTTGCAAACAAGATCTGGGTTATCTTCCCTAAGCATGATGGAGTAGGGTATAGCCTTGAGCCAGTGGAAGCTCTTGAGCTTTAGTACTAGGCTGAGTCAGAACAGATGCTCGGTTCCGAACCCAACCAGCAAGAATGAAGGCAAGATTATGGACAACAAGCATGGAACATTGTAGTGAGTACATAACTTCTTATTCTGTCAACATTTTTGACTAGATATATTTGTTGGTATTTAATGTTTAAATATTAGTGTGTATGTGTATGTGTGTCAACCAATGGGTCTCAGATCCAACCTTGGATCCAACTTCGGCCACTTCTAAAGACTTGCCTCTGTAGCTCGAGCTCCTCCCCTTACCAATAATCATCCCTTCTAGTGAGAATTACTTCAGATCGAGTTTGCCATCCCTTCAGCCTACGCCCTGTCTAAAGCATCTGTACAGCGCAGACAATATTTATTTATATATTTTACATTTGTTTACCAGGAAATTCTGACTGTACAGAGGTCCTTTTTCAGCAGAGGCCCGGGGAGGAACGCTCCACATACAACAATATTCAGAATACATTAACACATTGACAAATGTTTACAATCTGTTACAAACATTGACAAACTCATTGACAAATTCCTTGATTATAGAACAGTTGGTGAACATCACTTGGGATTAAAGTATATATCAGTAGTCAAGTTGATAAACATGAGCTATGTGAGCTTCCAAATGAGTAATACATATTTTATATGCTATACTTTCAGTCTAAAAGAGTGAACATAAAGTTACAGTTAATGCCCAGCTCATCAGAAATCAAAAGTTTAAAAAAAGAAATTGGTTGGCTTGATTAATAGGTTTTGAAGAAGTAGTGAAACGAGGGAAAGTAAAGTAGGAGGGGGACAGAGTTAGAAGGATAGTTGAAGAAGTGAGTGGTGACAAGATTTGAAAAGTAAGTGTTTGTGGAGAAGAATTAGAGAGAAAAGCAGGGAGTTTATTAAGTTATCAGGTGGTATCGCAGTTACAGAGCCGAGAATTCAGATAATGTGATTTTTAGGGCCGTTTTGAAGGAGGTACAGAAAGCTGTGGTTAAGATGTTGGGGGGGAAGGCTGTTCCATTCTCTAGCAATTATATTGGTGTAGAAGGATGCACCGGCAGAGTTATTGGGTTTAGATACTTATAGTAGAGGTTTGTGGTTGGATCTCAGGACTCTTATTTTGGTGCAAGAGTGTAGTATGTTTTGAAGGGAAGGGGTTTTGTTAGGGTAGTAAAGCATGGTGTGGGCTAGTGTGAGTTAATTATATAGTACGAGATGGGGAAGTTCAAGCCAGTAAAGCTGTTTGAGAGGAATGCAGAGGTGTCTTCTAAAAGGAGAATTAGTTGCAAATTTGGCTGTTTTATTGTAACAAGTTTGTATCTTAGATAGGTCTGATTTTCTAATATTGGTGAGGCATAGAGCAAGATAGAGATGATATGAGTACGAGCTATAGTGGCTGTAGTGCTATCTGTTAGGAATTGTTTTTTTTCTATATAGAAGACCTATCTTTTTGTGTACTTTTTTAATGGTTAGGGATATATGTATGTTGAATTTCATGTTGTTGTCAATTTCTGCACCCAACAATTTGGTGCGGTTGACTGGAGATATGACTGTACTGTTACTAGAGGTGATGTTAAATGTTGGGCTATGTGTTGAGTGCTGTGTGGGTGGAAAGATAAGGAGTTTAGTTTTGTTGGGATTTAATATTAGTTGTGAGTCTGTAAGCCAGTTTTCTACAGAGAGAAAGGAGGCTTGTATTAGTTGTTGCAGTTCATGGAGGGAGGAAGAGACACAGATAAGTGTAGAGTCATCTGCATATTGGATGACCGAAGCTTGTAGTGTGGCTATATTATTTATTTTATTTTATTTATTTATTTTACATTTGTTAACCGGGGGTGTCTGACTGAGCCGAAAAGGCCCTTTTTCAGCAGAGGCCCGGGAAGAAAAGCTCCACAAAGAAAAATTACAGACACATTTAGTTATTTAGACATGATCAGTATACACACAAATTACAGGAGACATGTTTTTACAGTGGTATGCGGCACATTAACAGTTACAGTGGAGAGAACAAACAAAAAAATATTCATTTTAAAAATAAAGGTAATTAATAGATTTATGGTGTACAGCTGAAATTTGGAACATAGGTAGAATGCATGCGTAGTACACAGGTACAGTACATACATTGTAGATTAGCCAGTGTTTGTGAGTAAGATTGAAAACTATTATCAAATGCTCTAGATTTTGTATGTATGTGTGGTTTGTTGGTAAGTAAAGAAAACAGCAGAGGTCCAAGGATGGAACCCTGTGGGATTCCTAGTGAAACTGGTAGTAGAGGTGAGAGTTCTAGATGCCTGCCATTTGATAGCCTGCTGTCTGTCAGTTAAGTAGCTTATGAACCAGGAGATAGTGGGGTAGCTAAGATTTAGTTCTGATTAGTTTGTCATGATTGACCATGTCAAATGCTTTGGAGAGATCTAGAAAAAATAGCTGAGACAAATTTTCCGTTGTTTCTGTGGTTATTTACTGCTTGGGTGAAAGACACAAGGGCGATAGTTGTGCCTTGGGAAGGTCTATAGTAAGTAGATTATTGGAGTTAAATTGGGTCATGATTTGTGTACGGCTGTACCTTTCAAGGATTTTGGAGATAGGAGATAATATAGCTATTGGGTGGTAACTGGTACATTCTTTAGACTTGCCCCCTTCATGTAGTGGAGTAATATATGAGATTTTCCAGAGTTGTGGGACTAGGTTTTCTTTAATAGAACAGTTTATAAGTATTGCTACTGGAAATACAGTAGCCTCAGCAGTTATTTTTAAGTATTCAGCAGGTAGTTTATCGGTGGAGGGAGTTGTTGGTTTTATCTTACTAAGTAGCTTTCTAATTGTTGGTGTAGGAACAGGTTTTAGTGTGAAATGCTGTTCCATAGTGTTATTATGTGGTGACTTTTTATTTGTGGACTGACTATGAGATACAGTGAAATGTTAAATAACATCCCATTGAAAAAATAAGTAAAGGAAGAGATAAAGTAGGAAAGAGCTGGAGCACATCAACAGTCAGGCATTGTAACACTCCTCAGGTTGCTCTAGGTGACTAGGAAATACATTTTTTTAAGTAAGAAGTGTGATGGAGGGTGGCAGGTTGATGAATAGTGAAAGCAGACAACACAGATGCATAGCTATGGTAAGTACATAACTTTTATGTCTGATGTTATCTTTTTGTCTGTTCCTCAACTGATGGGGCAGTGTGCCAACTAGAGAAACCCCAGGGTGGTCCTCAAGGAAGGATATTCCAGAGTATAACGAAGCCAAATGCTGCCCTATTCCTAGACAAGATGTCAAATTTGTAGTTAGCAATGAAGGTATGTGAATTGGGTTCCTGTTATATAATTGAAGACGCAATCCTTCAAATGCGTCTTGATCGAACTTGAAAGGACAAAACAGCAAAATAGCGAAACGGCATATAAGCGATTTCTTTCCCTGGGAAAAAAATCACTTGGCTGCCTCCGTTACTTTGCCATTTTCGTCACTGTAGTGCGGTCCTGGAGTTGGTATATTTAAATAGGGGTGAAACCCCCCCCCACTTTATGTAATGTTTTGAAGTTTTTATTTTTATTTATTTATTTTTTGTGGAACAGCGATTTTTTTTCCCTGTGAAAAAATCGCTCTTCCAAGTGTTTGGGATTGTAAGCTTTCACTTACATGGGGTCGATAAATCAGCGTTTGCTTTTTTAAGCGTTCACTGATTTAATATGGACCCTGTGAATTTGACCAAGTGGCAGCTCCTTGAATGTCATCTGTAGAAGCTGTATACCAGAATGCAGAGGATGTGGACACAGATCTGGTGGAATGAGCCTTAGGAGGTTGAGAAAGAGTCAAACCATTTTCCTTATTGACAAAAGAAATGAGTCAGTGAGCCACTTGGCTAAAGTCACCCTAGAGACAGATTTACCTAGTTTGGCTTTGGAAAAGGACTTGAGAGGGGGAAGCAAAGAGATCACAGCATGGCTGGCCCCATTGATGGAAAATTGTTTCCACCACCACAGAGTTGAGAGAGTAAGATCGACCTGCTCAATTTTTCTGCTAGCACATTGGACTTCCCTGGGATATTCACTGCCAAAAGAAAGAGTCTGGAAGAGATTGACGACCGCCAAACTTGCATCACCTCTTGACATAGGGAATTGGGACCTGGCTCACCCCTGTTTCTTGGTGTACCAGACAACTGACATATTGTCTGTCTGAATGGTGTTCATCCCCAGAGGTAGAGCATTTTAAAATGCATGCAGTGCTAATAGGATTTCTCTCGTTTCCTGGACAATGATGTGAAGATTGGCCTCCAACTGGGACCAAGTGCTTTGGACAATCCTTCCCATGTAATGCCCACTCCCAACCTAGTTAGGATGTGTCCATAATCACTGTGGTTGTGAGAGGATAAAAGGGCAGCCCTGAGAAACTTCTCTTGCAGTGATCCACTAGGTAATGTGTTCTTTGCAAATTCTTATTGTAGCAGAGAGGGAGTGTTGTCTTGCAGACCATTGTACTGAGAGCATCCATTGTAGTACCTTCATGTAGTATCTTGCTTAGGGATGTTAGGGTTATGGAAGCTGCCATAGATCCTAGGGGTTGTAAAACCAACCTTCCCACCAGGGAAGGAAGACAGAGGATGTGATATGCTTGACTCTGTAAAGTATTTATTCTTTTGTGAGGTAGGCTTGCGATTTGGGTCACCATGTTCAGATGAGCACTAGCGAACTCCAGGACTTGAGTGGGCCAGAGTTGAGACTTGATGTAGTTCATTGTAATACCCAGTTGAAGACACAGTCAGAGCAAGTCGTCCCTGGCTTGAATTAGTAAAGGTTTGGTGGGAGCAGAGAAGAGCCAGTTTTTGAGGTATGGAAACACCTGGAATTCCAGCAATGTCAGGTGAACTTTGACCACTGTCCTGCAATTGTTGAACACCATGGGGGCTGTGGTGAGACCGAAGGTCAGGGCTCTGAATTTGTAATGACTGGCTCCCAGCCAGAAGTGAGGAAATCTCCTGGATCGCCTGTCTATTTTGATGAGATAATAGGCATCCTGAAGATCTATAGAGCACATCCAGTCCTCCTTGTCCAAAAGCAGCAGAATGGACTGAACCATGACCATTCAGAACATTTCAGCATTTGACATATTGGTTTAAATTGTTGAGATCCAAAGTAGGTCTCGGACCCCTGTTTTTCTTTGGCACCAAAAAGAACCTTGAGTAAGTTCCAAAACCTTGTTTGTGTGGGGAACTGTTTGGATGACTCTCTTGCCAGCAGTTTTTATATTTCTGTGGCTGTTGCTTTTCTTCTTTTTTTTAAACACCTTTATTGAATTATCACTTGTAACAAAGGCACATGACTGGATGGAATGCATGGAATGTCAGCAATTTTTGTAGATTGATTGAGGGGCTGTAGGGAAGAGAGGATTTTATAACTTCTGGGAATAATGCTCTGCACCAAAGTGTCTTTGGTAGATATGCCGCGGCCGTGCAGTGGTAGCGTTGTTGCCTCATAGCAAGAGGTTCTCCCGTTCGATTCTCGGCTGGAGTGCCTTCTGTGTGGAGTCTGCATGTCCTCCCCGCAGTTGGGTGGCGTTCGAAAGACATGCATAAATGGGCGTGCCTTCATTGAAGGTTGGGCATTGAACTGGCACCTCGGCGTTCGTGAAAATCTGCTGCCAATCATTAGCAGAGTTCCACTGTGGCGACCCCTAACCAAGAAAAGCCGAAAGACAAAACAAAAAAAATCAAAGTGTCTTTGGTGATGGATGTAAGGATAAGTGCCCTCTGAATACCTCCAGAGAGCAGCATTTGAGCAACCTTTGAGGAGTGCTGGAATGGTTTCTCGGAGAAGAGACCTCTAAAATTCTCATTTTGCAGGCCTCCTCTGCCACAAGGACATTGCCTGTTATTGGAGTTCCCCTTCTCTGGTATGATGGAGACCTGACCCCATAGGAGTCCTGGTAAGAGCCTTAATTTCCAGAACTACATTTTCCGGCCACATCTCATTCCTGGATAAAGTTTCTTCAACCTTGGGGCCAAATGAGGCAATGATGAGCAATGACTTGAAAGGCTCCTCAAAGTCACAAAGGCGCATTTAGGCATGCCATCTCACAGCTGTTCTGGAGCCCGCAACTCCTGAAGCATCTTTTGAGGCATGGGAAATGAGTATCATAGAAGTGTTCGATAGGGATTGTAGGGTGGCCAATTGTGAAGAATTGGTCTTCCTGTCTTCAGGAGATTTGTACCCATAGAGGGCATTGGAAAACTGTATGATCAAGTCCCTTTGAAACCTTGTGACATTTGCGAAATAGTTCAGCGACTTTAGAGTGAAGGTCACTGACACACACACACACACACACACACACACACACACACACACACACACACACACACACACACACACACACACACACTTCCCAATCCTGTCCAATGCCCTGGACTCTTCGGGGGGGTGGGCAATAGAATGTTGTTCAACAAGTTCTTTTTGGTGGCCACTGCTACCACCATGGTATCTACTGGGGGTCCCTCACTTCTGTTGGCTCTGTCCTTAGGTGCTAATAGTTAAGTTTCATGTCTTTTAGGAATTGGCTGTATGACATCTGACTCCTTCCCAGCCCAGTGGGAGATGAGGTCCACCATGTCATCCACTGAGGGGAATATCCATGACATTGCTGAGTTGGCTCTGAAAGGCTCAAGAAACACAGACTGTTCTTGGGAAGGGTGGTCAGAAGACCAACCACCTTTCTGTCTCAAAAGCTTGATTATTTCACAGAAGGAGACATCCTCAAGGGGTGAGCTGGGGACCCTTCCCCTTCATCAAAGTTTGTGTTTTCCCTTAGGGATTCCTGTAGAGAATGTAAGTGCCTCCTTTTGCATGTATGCTTCTGAGGTGGCTGTCCAGTGGGTTGCCGCAGAGTGGACTCCGCAGTATGAGCTGAGTCTTGAAGAAGACTGTCTCAAGACTTATATGGACTGGCTGCCACAGTGTGACAGGATGTAAAGGCTCCCAAGACCACGGCAGATAGCTGTGGAAGGAGTGGACCTAAAGAGGGCAAGTATGTTTTATCTGAACTGGTGTTGAAAGCTTTTTCTCTTACCTCAAAGGTGGAAAACATAGGAGAAGCAAGGGCCATCTTGGCAGGAGCCCAAAACAACTGCCCAAGATGGCTGAGAGTTTTTGGCACTCTGACTGCTTCAAGGCAGACGTCAGAGCAGAGCTGTTTAGCACCAAGGCTTCAAGGAGGAGAGATGGCTGTGAGGGCATCAGAATCAAACCCAACCCCCCTGAATCTGACGCTGACTTTTTGGCCTTGAGATTCCTCCAGCTCTGACAAAGTGGAAGCCAACTTGATCGGAGACTTTGAGTCAAAGAAGGCCATGCCTTCATATCTAAAGCAGACAGACTCAGGACTCTCGGGTATAATAGCTCCATAATCAAAGGTCGGATCGGAGTAGGTGGCAACAACTTGGTAGGGATTGATGGGAGGCTCATGGAGCCAATGGGGACTGAGCTAGTAGAACTCCCACTTGAATCTGGGCCTGGAGAAACTTCCTCATCATCCTGTCCACATCTGCTTCAGTTCAAGCTCCTAGATGACTGGAGAGATGATGAGGTAGAGGGTAGCCCAGGAAGTCCTTCTCAGAATCTCCTGTTAGAAGGGGAATGGATCCAAGAGGAAATCTGAGTAAAGCCAGATGAGCAGTGAGCCAATGATTCTGACTTCAGTCTTATCAGAGCCAATGACCCAGATAGACCTGATGGTTTAGAAATCTTCCTGGTAGAACCAAACCTGAAACTGAGGAGGGAGAATGATCAGGGGATCATTTCCTATCTTCTTTGCCCTTGGTTGATGAATCCCCCTTAGCCTTTTCAGGAGGCTTCTTGGAAGGGAGGAAAAGCTCCAGCGGAAGATGAAGGAGGAGAAGATTATAAACCCATGAGGACTAACTTGTTGCAGCAATTAACAAAGGCACGGTGGTTGAACCCCCCCCCCCCCCACACACACACACACAGATCTCAAACTCATTGTCCAAATGGACAGAGCCCAAACAATATACACACTTCTGGTGGGCATCTGAATTAGGGATCTTGTGTCCAGAGGAGGTGTACTTTTTAAATCCCGTCAACTTATCTGACATGATGGCGAAACCTAGAAAAGAAAAAGAAAGGGAAGGAAAAATAGCAGAGACTGTCAGTGGTTAAAAAAAAAAAGAAGTACCTATGAAAAGGTAGCAGTAGAAGAAAAAGAGAAGTTCAGCTATGGTATGGAGACATGAGGCCTGCTTGAAAGGATTACTACAAAAAAAGTTAAACAGATTTTTTTTTGTGCTACTGATAGTACAGGGAGAGGAAGAACAAGAAATAAAGTAGAAATAATGTATTATAAGTCATAGCACTTATCCTATCAACTCTGAAACTCCTGAGCTACGAAAGACCACATCCATTCACTGAAGTGGCAAACGAGATCTGAAGTAATTCTGACTAGAAGGGTGGATTTTGGGTAAGGGAGGAGCTTGAGCTAGAGCTACAGAGCCAAGTCTTTCAAAATGGCCAAAATCGGATCTGAGGTCAGAAACAAGACCCATCGTTTGAAGAAGAAGAAAAGGACATCATCTGATTTTGTACTCTGGGTTGGAATGATAGTAGTGGACAGAGGCACAGGGAACTAATCTAAGGGGGGCGGTGAAAACCAACACATTCCGGTTAGGCTTATAAATGCCTTCAGGCAGATAGCCTAGTACCTACTTATGAACCTAGTAAGCTATTTTATTGTGATGTTAGGTTGTAGGTGTTTCTTGATGCAGCTGGAGGCATAGAACTAATTGATTCTTTAGAATTTAAATGTGTAATATAAATTTGAATGTGTTATCTTTTCTTATGTCTGAGAAAGTTTTACCTGAAAAGGACATATTCAGGTGTGAAAGCTTGAATGCTTATCTCTCTGTTTTTTTTAATAAGTAGTTTGCATGTTTATTCCATTTTACAACCACTGCTTTTTAGGGTTTATTTATATTTGTCTTCCATATTGTGTATTGGACATACAAGCAGTGTATTAGTGCATACATTTTAATTTCAGTGTTTGTATGATGATGATGATACTAATAAATGTTATGTTGTCCTATCTCGCCTTCATTCTTGATGGTTGGGTTCAGAACTGAGCATCGGTTCCGACTCGGCCACATACTAAACCTCGAGAGCTTTCACTGGCTCGAGGCTACATCTTATCCCAAGAGTGCCTAGTGACTATTACCCAGTCCTCGTTTGCCACTTACAGCTTTGGGATTACTTTTTGGCTGGCTCAGGCTAAGTGAATTTTTTCTTTAACCTTTTGTGTGGTTTGTTCGGTAGTTAAGTAGCAGAAGTAATTTCTTTACATAGCTGTATCTTTGAGTGCTTCCTTGCCCTAATTAAGGTTTGTTTTCACTGTTTGTTGCTGATTTTGTTTGGGCCATCGTTTTCTTAGGCCTTCTATCTATCGACTGCTCCTTTCAGTGAATTTGTTTAAGTTAGAGGATTCCTTTTCCCTAGCTAAGCCCGTTTTTAGTTAGAGGGCTCCCCTTTCCCTGTTCTGAAAACCAGGTTTCGCTGTTTAAGTTAGAGGTGTCTCCTCAGGATAGAGGAGCACGTCGTATAAATTAGAGACTCACTTCTAACCCTTTTCTTCTTTAAAAAAAAAATGGTTTTCTTGCTAGTATAGTTGATTTTTCTTTTTGTGGTTTTGCTGATACATTTTGTGTCTCCTTGGACTTGTGGTGACAAATTTCCTATTTTGTGACTTCTTTACCGGTTGTGACAGTTTTTTGCTAATTGTGACAGGATGTCTAAAGAGACCAAACAGTCCAGTTTTAAGAAGTGTGATTCTTGCACACAAAAAATGTTGCTCACAGATGGACACACTAGTTGTGTGTATTGCTTGGGTGCTGCCCACCTGCAGGATTCCAGTTCTGTTTGCCATGGTTTTAGTTCAAGGGTCCTGCAGGAACGGAGGAGCAAGCTGATAGTCAGGGGTTTGTAAAAAGGGCCTTTTGAATTGGCTGTTAAAGGGACTCAGGCCTCCAAACCTTCAGAAAAGTCATCCAAAACTTCTTCAGCTCCAGATTCCAAGCCATTGAAAAGTCATGAGAAAGTGGATTCTTCGGATCCGAAGTCCGTCGGTTCTAAAAAGGCGAAGTCTCCATCGGTTCCACCTGGAGTTCCGGAACCATTGCGGAGCCACAAAAAGAGCCGGTCACCTTCTTTGGATCCGATTCATTCGGTGCAGCAGTCTCATTTATTGCAATCGGTGGCAGATAGCCACAAGTCCTCCACCCATTCCTCTCGGTCATCCAGGAGCCTTTCGGATGATGATGTGGAGCGGGTGGTTAGAAGATTGCTTCGTACACTGGCCCTAGCAAAAATTCTCACGAGCCTAGCCCAGATGGTCGTGGAGCCGACTTCAGTAGCTGCTTTACCTTGTGTTCCTTCTCTGAGTTGGGAGCCAGGGTGTCTGGAGGTCCTTGTGGTGGAACCGTCAGACCCAAAATCCATCCCCGGTGTTTCTGTGCTAACCTCCACTCTGATCTCATCAATGTTGTCATCCATCGAGGGATCTGGGGGCTGAGACTACCTCATCGGTTCAGAGGAGAGAGTTGATTCAGACCCTTGTCGGACCTGACTCTCCCACTCGGAGATTCAGCGCAGGTGAGTTCACCCACATCAGCCTCAGAGCCATTTTCCTTGGTATGGGGGAGGTCTCCCAGTTCCTCAGAGCCGGATGGTCTCTTGGCCCAGGATCGTAGTGCCTTTGAGGTGATGAGGGATGTGCTCCACCCTCAGCTTCAGCTACTCTTACCCCAAAAGGGCCAATGTCAACCTCTACACCATCCCTCCAACCCCAGTGTAGAGAATGAATTCCCCGGGATGCCCCAATGGGTGAGACCCTCTCTTCTGAAACCTCCCCAGAGCATTCCTCCGAGGAGATCCCTCAGAAGAGAACCTGTAATAGGAAACACATAGACTCCACTGAGTCTGTCACATCGGATACTGACTTAGAGGATTCAAAAGGGTCCCCATGGTCACCCTCTGAGGATGTCTTCTTTTCAGAGATCCTGAAACAGAGAGGTGGCTGGAAGACCCTCTCCCCTTTTGAAGATGAGTCAGTATTCCTGGAGGCATTTTGTTCTCAACCTTGCACCTCCTGGGTGTCTCCACCTTTCAACCAGCTCCTGGGTGCAGTCCGTCGAAAAGCATAGGGCACTCCAGAGTCGGAGGAACGAGTTCCGAGGTAGCCCAACAAATTTATTACAGCCCCAGAGGACAAACAATTTCTAGCTAAAGATGTCCCAGTAGATGCTATGGTGGTGGCAGCGGCCACCAAGAGGGAACTAGTCGAAACTTCATCTATCCATCTGCCGAATAAGGAGTCTCGAACAATGGACAGATACTGGAAGTGTATGTTCTCTTCAGTGGCCTTTACACTTAGGTCACTGAATTATTTATCCCACTTTACTCATCTTCAGAGGGATTTCCTCAAGGAGCTAAAAGATACCCTCCAAGGTGCTACAGCTGGGGGGGGGGGTATCTGACAAGGTAAGCTCTCAGCTTGTGACCTTAACCTCTATAACAAACTCTTCCATGCACCTCATTTCTTATGTGGCCGATGGAGCAAGCAGGCCAGCAGGCACAGGAGTAGCTCTGAGGAGACATTCCTGGATGCATCTTTGTGAGTTTGCTGAACCCTTCAAGTCTTCCTTTATTGACGCCCCTTTTGACGGCTTGTCTTTGTTCGGGCCAAAAGTGAAATAGACTCTTACCAGGAGCGAACAAGATGGCAAAACTATATCTGCCCCGGGTGTACTTTTCTCCGTCCCTACCAGACCTTATCCCAAAGGTCAGAAGGGCTGAAAAATGTAGTTCCGGAAATCCAAAGCAGCTTTGCCGGATGTTTGTGGTGACTCTTCCCCCAGGGCAGAGGGGGAAATAAGGAAAGATGCCACCCTCATGGTAAAGGGGGTCCACAGAATCAGGGTGACAGAGAAACGTTCTCTGGTAAGCCCTTCTAGCACTCCTGTAAGGAGGCCCGTCTGTCCACCTCTGGAGGCAGTCGGGGGGGGGGGGGAGATTATCACTGTACCCAAAAGCCTGGATGTACATTACTCAAGACAAATGGGTATGGTCTATCATATCCAGGGGGATACAACATTCCTTTCTCCCTTCCACCCAAGTCTATCCCAGACATACCACCTTGTCAAAGGGATCAAGCAACTCTAGAAATTCAAAGATTGCTAAGAAAAAGAGTCATCCAAGAATTCCCCGCAGACCAAATTGGATCCAGAATTTACTCAAGGTTCTTTTTAGTTCCAGAAAAGACAGGGGACTGGAGACCAATTTTGGATCTCAGCAGACTGAACAAGTCGGTAAAGAAAACAAAGATGTTGTTCGTGTTTCACTGTTGCAGTCATCACATTTGGGTTATCTGCTTGCAGTAGCCCTCAGTTGGCCTGATTATCAAAGTCTTAGGTCCTGCGTCGGTTGCTGTCTCATCTTCCATGACATATCAGTTAGTCAGGGGTATAAAGCATGCAGCTGACATCATTACATCAGTCATTCTTGCCGTGCGGTGCCCAAAGCAGAAGCAGTGCCGGTCGGCCGACTCCTGAAATTTTCATTTTCAAGTTTCAGAACCGAAGTCTTCAATTAAAGCTAAGTACCCCGTTGGGGAAAATTGTTCTTGCTCTAAACCGATGTCAGTAAAAGTCAATAATTGTATTTCATGTGGAAAGCAAATACCTCATAAAGATTTTCATTCGTACTGTATTCCATGCTTAGGCCCTGACCACGACATACCTCGCTGACGGTTTTGTGCCTTATTTTAACAACAAACTATTCATCGTCTGTATATTTACGCTTCTAAATATTTTGGTACTTGGTTCAATTACCCAGATATGGCTTCGGTAAGCCATCTGACTACCGACATTCCGTAAAAACGCAAAGATAAAGACAGAGACAGACCACCTAGGTCCAAAGCTGCCGATGACGCTAGTCGCCAGTACTCAGTGGGGTGCTTTTGCAGCCCCTGATACCAGCTACTTTAGATTTGCAGGCCTCTACTGAGACCCATTCCGAGTCCGGTATGCCGCAAAATGCTTCAACTGTGGAACATGCGGATGTCTCTACCTTGGATGGGTCCGAAGCCGCTGTGCAGACACCGGCTTCTGAGGGTGTATTCAGGCCTACTGACTTGCATATTAAACCGACGCCATCTTCTTCAAGGCCTAAAACTCGATCCATGCCTAGAAAACTAACACTCAGACCGCATGGTCAGGCCTCTATGCCTAAAAAACAAATGATAATAATGGCTGAAGACCTTATTATTTTAATCAGGGGAAACCAACCTTCCCCCTACAAGAGACCTAGGACTGAATTTGCTTATGCTTCTAATGATCAGGATTCTGAAATTTCTGTTTCCTCTGATGACAGGATTTACCCTTATCTACCTATTAAGATTCTGATGCAGAGGACTCTATTCCCTCTGCTTTCCCTCCAGAGGATTTCTCTTTTGGTGAAAGCTTGCATACTCTTAGGGAGCATTTTCACTGGGAAAGCCAGGATTACTCTTATTCTAAAAAGAGGCTTAGGGATTTCTTACTCCTGCCCCAACACAGGCCTTAGCTATCCCCCCTGTATTGGACATTGTTGATGATGCCTTTTTGGAATCAAGCTTGACTCCTGACTCCTTATCTTCTGCTCCCAGAAAACCAGATAGATATTAGATGGTTCCTGACTCTCACAAGTTCCTCTTTAAAAATCATACTGCAGATCCTGAGACCATTTCACAGGGACCCAAGGGCATTAAGGCTACTACTGCCAAATATCCTACTCCCTCTGATAGAGATTCCAGGGCTCTGGATAGATGGGGTAAGAAGATATACACTTCTGCAACCTTGGCCATTAGGGCCTTAAACTGCCAGTTTCATATGTTAAAGTATCAACAGCATATTAGTGGCTTGCTTAAACAGAAAATGATGTTGATTCCTGACTGTGCTAAAAATAAAGATTTACAGGATTTAATGCATTTTGCTGAACAAGTTGGAAAACATACTTTGCAATGTGGTTTTGATTCACTAGACGCATCTTGCAGGGCTGCTGTCACTGGGTCTGTACTTAGAAGGCATGCTTGGCTCAAGGACCAATCTTTGCCAGATCATGTTAAAGCTAAATTGCTGGATGCTCTCTTAAACCAGGACCACCTATTTGGCAACAAAGCAGAAGAAATACTTAAAAAGATGGAGGAAAACGCTAAATCTATGCAAACTGTTAAAGAGTTCCTGCAAGTACAGCCTCCAAGATTTAGTGGGCATTGGCCCTCTAAGAATTGGTCCTTTCCTGCCTCTTCCAGGCCTTCAAAGTCCAAACCCAGAACCAGCAGAACACCCAGGCTTCAGTCCCAAGGTATGCACAGGACTAAGCAGTGGGGGGCTCCCACTTCCAAAGCAGGGAGTAGTAAGACTCCCCCCTTTGGTAAATTGTCTCAATGACTAAACTTTAAAACCTCCAACCCTTCTCAACTGACTGCTCCTTTAGGTGGAAAGATTGCTCTGCAAGCAAAAAACTAGGAACTCATTACCCAGGATAAATGGGTTTTAAATATAGTTTCCCAAGGATACAGATTCCACTTCCACACTTTACCAACACCAAACGGTTGGCCAGATCTACCCCCAAATCAGTGGACAGAGGCTCAAAGGTAAATTCTCGCTCTCTTAAGTATAAGGGCTATTCAAACTGTCCCAGAAGAGGAAAGGGGACAAGGTTTCTACTCAAGACTTTTCTGGGTGCCCAGAAAGGACAACTCCTGGCATCCTATCCTGGACCTCTCTATCCTAAACACTTTTTTGGTGATCCCAAAATTCAAGATGCTAACTCTTCACCAGTTGCTTCCTATGCTAGGCAAGGATGCCTGGTTGGCAATACTGGATTTAAAGGAAGCCTACCTGCACATCCCAATCAGGGAATCATGCAGAAGATACCTACGCTTCAAAGCAGGCTTCATGCACTATCAGTTCTCTGCACTGCCCTTTTGCTTATCTACTGTGCCCAGGGTATTCACAAAGTGCATAGCTCCAGTCATTTAAATATACCCATACCTGGGCGATTGTCTAATTCAGGCAGAAAGCCAGGACATACTATTGAATCATCTGGCATTTGTACAAAAAGTGTTAACTTCTCTGGGGTACACCATAAATGAAAAGAAATCACATCTTGTACCCTGCCAGCAAATTGTATTCCTGGGAGCAAGCTTGAACACAACTTCCTAGATGGCTTTCCTCACACCAGAGAAACGAGTTCATTTGACAGCCTACTTCAAACTAATGGCCACAAAGACCCTGCTATCTGCACGACAAATACTGCAAGCCTTGGGGTTCATGGCCTCCTGCATTCTCCTAATTCCATATGCAAGACTGCATATGAGGAAACTACAATGGTATCTAAAAAGCCTATAGTGTCAACATTCTCAGGATCTAGAAGCAATGATTCCTATCATACCTTGCCTACAGATAGAGTTCCTTTAGTGGGCAGAGGCCTGCCATCAAAACAAGGGACTGCCATTCACTCTACCCCCTGCTGCCCAAACCCTAACAACAGATGCATCAGACTATGCATGGGGGGCTCACTTGGCAGGGAAGTGCATTCAGGAAAAATGGAACTCAAGTCAAATGCACCTGCATATCAGTCAAAAAGAAATGTTAGCTGTACAAAATGCTCTGACAGCCTTCAATGACCACATTCTTCCAGGACAATTAATGGTAAAGACGGACAACACCACTGTTATATAGTACATAAACAAGCAGGGAGGAACCCACTCATACCCTCTCTGCAGACTAGCCATGGGTCTGTGGAACACATACTTGAGCTACCAAGTACACCTACAGGCTCAATTATTGCCATGAAAGCTAAATACACTGGCAGATGAACTAAGCAGAAATCTCATGGACCCACATGAGTGGAAACTGGAACCAAAGACATTCAACATGTTGATAAACAAATGGTGGGAGCCCAGAGATAGACCTGTTTGCCTCCCCCCCCCCCCAGAACTACCAATTGGACAAATTCTGCACAAGGACTCTCCACAAACAAGCTTGGAAAGTGGATGCCCTGTCCTTCACCTGGAAAAATCTATCAGTTTATGCCTTTCCTTCTTTGCCTCTCCTCTCCAAGGTACTACTAAAGATCAAACAGGGCAAACCAAGGACGATACTGATTGCACCAGACTAGCCATGCCAAAACTGGTGCCCCCTCTTGCGCAGTGTGTCACTGCTGGCATCATGGAACCTGCCTCAGACCCCTACCCTGCTGTCCCAGCAGGAGGGCCAGAGTCTGCACACTCAGCTTCAAACCCTGAACCTGGCAGCCTGGCTAATTACCTGATCTCTCTGTTACCATCCCTCAGTAGATAAATGCTGGATATCATTCTGGAGGCAAGGAGGCCTAGTACTAGAAAATCTTATGCTGAAAAATGGAAAATATTCTGTTCCTGGAACCAAACTCAGGGGATGGGCACAGCAGCGCCTAATTTACCTCAGATTCTTCAATACTTAACTGAGATGCTTCACAAGGTTCTTTCCTTTTCCTCCATCAAAATTCACGCCTCAGCCATTTCAGCTCATTACAACACAGAACCACCCCTCTTCTCTCATCCACTGCTCAAGCAGTTCCTCAGTGGGGGCATCTTTGTGAGTTTGCTGAACCCTTCAAACTTAAGACCACCCAGGAGAGCCCCAACTCCAGTCTGGGACCTTAACTTTGTATTGGAAAAACTCACTCTACCTTCTTTTGAGACAGCTGCAAATGCAGAGTTGAAATTCCTTTCTTGGAAAACAGCCTTCCTTTTAGCCATCACTTCAGCAAGAAGGGTGTCTGATTTACAGGCCCTTATGGCAGTGGAGCCTTTCATCATCTTTCATGCAGACAGAGTATCCCTCAGGACCAGTCCCTCCTTCATGCCCAAGGGTAGTATCCAGTGTGGCTCTTAATCAGTCCATTCATTTGCCAACCTTCTTATCTAATCCACAGAACAAAGGGGAACATATACTGCACTCCTTATGTGCAGAAACAACTTAGATTTTACTTGGACAGGGCTAAACCTCTCAGGAAGTCTGAACAGCTGCTGGTGGCATTTGCTGCAGGGGTAGAGGGGAAGGCCATTTCAAAGCAAGCCATTTCTAAATGGATAGGCCATTGCATTCATTTCTGCTATAAGCACCATGGAAAACCTATCCCACAGGGGATAAGACCACATTCAACCAGGGCTGCATCTACCTCTACAGCCTTTCTCAGAGGTGTCCCTACCAGGGACATCCTAGAAGCTGCTACCTGGAGTTCTGTGCATATTTTCACCAAGCATTACCATTTGCCAATTTTCTCTAAATCCAGAGCTGGCTTTGCCACTGCAATCTTGCAGGGCCTTATAGCTGATCCCAATGCTAATTTCCTCCTCCCATCCTTAGCTTTGGGAATCTACCCAAATGTGATGACTGCAACAGCTGTGTACACTTACCATAAATGTAGATGTTCGAGTGTATTCACTGTTGCAGTCCTGGTTACCCTCCCTCCAGCCCTCTGACTTCTTTTGGCTATACCTCTATTCCTTTTTTACTATGTTTAAAGCTTTTTGGTGTATTTGCTTTTTTTGTTGGAGATGTAACCTTGTATATATATTTAATTGATTCCCATTGGGGGGCACCTGACATCTGGGGCAAGAAAAACTGATGTAATGGCGTCGACTGCATGCTTTATACCTCTGACTACCTGACGTTATGGAAGATGAGACAGCAACCGACGCAGGACCCAAGACTTTGATAATCAGGCTGACTGAGGGCTACTGCAAGCAGATAACTCAAATGTGATGACTGCAACAGTGAATACACTCTAATATCTACATTTATGGTAAGTGTACACAACTGTACTTTCTGGATGGTGACACTGCAGTCTATACTCCCTTTTCTGGGACAAGACAATTGGATGTGCTCCACAGATCTTCAGGATGCGTACTACCATATAAATATGGACAGGTGATCCAGAAGATATTTACACTTCCATCTGGGAGCCAGTCATTACCATTTCAGAGCTCTGCCCTTTGGTCCCACTATAGCCCCCATTGTGTTTACCAAATGCATGGCAGTAGTTACAGCTCACCTGAGGCATCTAGGATTCCGGGTGTTTCCATACTTAGACGACAGGCTCCTGACCGCCACCACCGAGCATCTACTAACAAGGGCAAGCGACACCACTGTTCATCTCTGCTCAGAGCATTACCATAAATTTTGAAAAATATGCCTTATTGCCATCACAACATTTTACCTTTATAGGGGCAGACTTATACACAAAAGGCATGGTTGCAAAACTGCCTCACAAAAGAATTCAAATGTTACGCCATCAGGTGTCAGTATTCCTCTTGAAGGAAAAAGTGCATGCGAAATTTATCCTCAAGGTTCTGGGTTCAATGGCAGCTGCAATAACATTAGTCCTACTGGCATGTCTAGACATGAGAATATTACAGTGGCTACTCTTTGCTCAGTGGTCCATGCAGGAGTTACCCATGTCACACAAGATTCTCATTGCGAGCACCTGCAATAAAGACCTATGATGGTGGCTTCAGTCCACGCAGGTATCGATAGGCAGACCTTTTTTTGTTCTCCCTCAGCTTGTAGCTACAGTGACCATGGGCGCTTCCCAGATAGGGTGGGGGGGCTTTATCTGGGACAGACTGTCCAAGGGACTTGGCAAGAACACAAATACCAATTGCACATCAATGTCCTAGAGATGAGGGTGGTGCTTCTGGCGTTGCTAGCATTCCAGAGCTCTCTTCCAACAGGTATGATTGTAGTACAAACAGACAATATGTCTGTGGTGTGGTACATCAACAAACAAGGTGGAACCAGATTTTACCCCCTCTGTCGAGAGGCTCAGAGAGTATGACAATAGGCAATTTCTTCTCAGCGTTTTCTGACTGCAGCACACGTCCCAGGGAAATCCAACGTGATAGCAGACAGATTAAGCACAGCAATTCTTATGCCCACGAGTGGTCCCTGAATCAGGAAACTGAACCAAATTTTTCGCAAGTGGGGCCAGCCTTGCTGTGACCTCTTTGCACATCCATCAGCTCCAAATTCAGCAGCTACTTTGCCCTTGTTCCCTCTCTGGGGGAGTCACCAAGGGATGCACTTGTTAATGATTGGCCCCCGGGACTTCTGTATGCTTTTCTCCCATTTCCATTCATACCCAAGGTTCTCCAGAAAGCCTAATCTTTGAGTTGCAGGCTAATTCTCATTGTTCCTTACTGGCCTCTTCAGATATGATTCCCCCTTCTATGGCCCCATCTTCAGGCGGAGTCTTGGATCCTGAACCCAGTGCCGGACCCTCTGACTCATCAGTCAGGAACGCTCCACCCTTCTTTTCAAAGCCTCAAGCTGACAGCATGGTTACTCCACTTCCCATCTTAGCCAGGCTTCCAGAACTATCCCTGGCAGTGCGATACATTCTGGTTTCATCACACAAGAATACAACTAGAATACTTTATGCAAGCAAATGGAAGAGAGTTTCTTGTTGGGCTGACAAAAACCATATAGACCCGTTTACAGCCTCTATATCTGCAATCCTGGAATTTTTAACAGAAACCTTTAATCGGGGTGCAGCGGCAGACATGGTATGAGTACAACTAGCTGCCATACCAAACTACCATGTAGGAGACATGGGATCCAATATAATGTCCCACAGATTATGCAAAGCCTTTCTGAGGGGTACATTCCTCTTAAGACCTCCCATAAGAGAACCACCACCTCCTTGGGACCTCAATTTTATGTTATCTTCTTTAATTCTTCCTCCATTCGTATCAGCCTCCTCTTGCCCACTAAAGTTCTTATCTTGGGAGACAGTCTTTTTAACAGCCATTACTTCCGCTAGGAGGGTTTCAGAACTGCAAGCTCTGTCTATATGTCCTCCCTATCTGATTTTCCACAAAGACAGAGTGTTTCTCAGGACAAATCCTTCTTTTCTGCCAAATGTTTGTTCTGAGGCCAATTTAAATCAGTCTATTGAGCTACCCATATTTTCCCCAATCATGGCAACAAGGCAGAATATACGCTTCACCAATTGGATGTACATAGGCAGTTGCATTTTTACTTACATATGACAAAAGAATTTAGAAAATTTGACCAACTATTTGTTTCATTCTCAGAAAACTGAAAAGGAACTTCAATTTCAAATGTCACCTTATCAAAATGGATTGCAAGCACCACCATTACTTAAGTCTATAACTCTCAGAATAAAGAGCTGCTGGGAAAAATTTGAGGGCATTCAACTAGAGCTATGTTGACTTCCACTGCCTTTCAAGCCAGACTCCCTTTAATTCAGTGTATGCTGCAGCTACATGGCTTAACCCTCATTCCTTTATCACTCATTACAAAGTAGATGTGGCCTCCCGGAACAGGGCATCCTTTGGTTGCACTGTTCTGAAGAGTTTATTCCCTTGAGCCACCCGAGAAAGAAGGTGCTGAAGACGCTATCCCAACCATCAAGAATGAAGGCGAGATAGGACAATATAATATAAAGAAGTTATGTACTCACCATAATATTCTATATTTGTTGTACATAATCTCGCCTTCATTCTTGCATCCCACCCCTCCTTCCTCCTGCCTGGAGGATCGAGAGGAATTTTCTGAAATTGGCTGTAAATTTCTGATTCCCTTCATGCCTTAAGAATTATGGGCAGAGGATCTGTTCTAGTTGTTGTACTGGGTTGCATAGTCTAGTGATAAGTTTCTCTCAAACGAGATCTGGGTAACAGTTGCTAGGCATCTTGGGATAGGATGTAGCCTTCAGCCAGTGAAAGATCTCGAGCTTTAGTATGTGGCCGAGTCGGAACTGATGCTCAGTTCCGAACCCAACCATCAAGAATGAAGGCGAGATTATGGACAACAAACATGGAATGTTATGGTGAGTACATAACTTCTTTTTTTGTAAATAGTTCTTGCATAATGACTATTAAGTTAAGCACATAGCTATGGGATCATTAGTTTCCCCACATGGTGCCTGCAGTTAAAGAGTTGACGTAATCAAAACCATGTGATATACATGGTACTTGTATACTAAACAACTGATTTCTACAAAGTCATTGGAAAATAAGAAATTCTGGTTTAAGACATACTTGCACATTCTGCATAGATCAGAGGATTGCATAGTCTCATAGTCTTGTATAATTTTGTTGTGTGGGTGTATGGGAATACTTGAAAGGCTAATTTCCACATATATTAGTACAGAGAACATCATCACTAAGCACAGTTAAGACTGTTAATTGTGCGTGTGTGCGTGTGCATACATGCATGTGTTTTTAGGCATGCATATGGGCATGTCTTTCATGGCTTGTTTGTAACAGATGGGTTGCTTTTCTATAAACTTGTTTAACTTAACATTTCTCATCATTTTTAGAAATCAGTCTTTTGTTCATGAGTATATTAGTTTCATAGTACTTTTTAAATGTGATTGCACTGTTTGGAGAGTCAACTTGTTTATCAACAGTGCTATTTTTGACACCAGAGGTGTTAATAACATTTCTTCAAACGTTTAGTATCTGATTAAGTAATTAAAAAGGACATTACTTCAAAGCCATTTTCAGTCTAGTGCTGGGGGCACCTGCAGAAAGGGATTTACTTAAGAACTTTCGTGTATACGTAGTGGATGAAAGCATGTAAATCACAGGAGACCATGTTTACATAAAATGTTTAAAGAAGTATGATGTCTGCTGCCTTACGTAGTGCTAGTTTGTAGTGCCACTGGAGAGTTGTCACTGTCTTGAGGACCCTTTCATCAGTGTCCTGGCCTTAAGGCAAGATTACATGAAGAAGATTTTACATAGCACAATGCAGTACAATAAATCATAATTTAATAGAAGTTATCCAATAAATTCTATACTATATCAGAGAAGTTCAAACATAATAGTATTATAGTTCATTTTCGTTCATTATCCTAACCACAACCATGTTTCACTTCACATGCATTTTCTGTGAGTAGAATATGCAAACAAAATACTTCATCTAAAACCAGATACCCTTACCAAGGGTAATTTACCCCTGAATTCTTGGAAGTTGCAGGTAGGTGTATTGCTTATCCCATTTCTATTGTCATCATCTGCACCATCAAAGAAGATTATGTACCTTTTGTTTGAAGGAAGGTACTCATTATTCAGTTAGAAAAGAGTCCATTCTTTTACTTTGAATAACATCTCATGGTATTTCTGCCTTCATTCTGTAAAGTCCTGTTTAAAAGTGTGCACTTATTTATTTTATTTTTATTTATTTTACATTTGTTGACTGGGATAGTCCGACTCGATATATGTCCATTTTCAGCAAAGGCCTGAGGAGAAAAGCTCCAGATAACAAAGATAGACCATAACAGATATGAGTCAATATGTGAGCCCTCTAGTAGGTACTCACAATATTCACAGTGTGTAATAGTATACAAAAACAACAGATTGCAGAAAGCTATTATGAGCAAGAGATGCATAAAATATCAATTTAAATAAGGCATTGAATAAGTAGTTATACTGCGGTGGTGGTGCTGCGATAGCGTTGTCGCCTCACAGTAAGACGTCCTGTTCGATTCTCAGCTAGAGCGTCTTCTGTGTGGAGACATACGTGAATGGGTGTACCTTCATTGAAGGTTGTGTGTCAGGGCCGGCAACTCGACACGTAAAAATCTACTGCCAATCAGTAGGGACCGGAGTTCAGCTGTGGTGACCCCTAACCGGGAAAAGCCGGAAGACACAACAACATTGAATAAGTAGTGATTAATCAGGGTTATCAGCATATGCAACATCTCTTTATTTCATACTTGCTCTTCAGCACACGGAATGGCTAGCACTTTTCTCCTGCAGGTTGTCAATTGCATCTCAGTCATGGCAAGCTGGTCTGTGCAGTCTTCTAGGACCTCCTGAAAGCATTTGACATATTATGTCACTGTAAAATGAAAGAGGTCCTTGAATTCCCATCCGTACTTTCACACTTCAAACTTTAGTTCTCTGGCTATATGGGAGACAATAAACTCTCAGTTAACTGGAACACAAGCAAGCAGAACTCTCAAGCAACCAGAAAAAATGGGCGAAATACAGTACAGTGTGAACAATTCAGTTTTTCATGTTTTCCCCCCACAGAAACATACCTTACATTTTTAGAGTTTTAAGAGTTTTAAAAAGAAAGATGCAAATAAATTCCCTCTCTCCTCAACCGGAGAACAAGTCAAACTAAAGTCAAATCAGTAAAATGTCAACACTTGCTCCATGCTCACTCAGTCAGTTTGCATCAGATTCACATTGTCTCTCCAATCACACACACACACACACACACACACACACACACACACAGTCTCTTCAGCTTTCATACATACATTCACTCACGCTTTCTCTCTGTGATCTCTCACACACAATCTTCAGCTTTCATACATACATTCACTCACGCTTTCTCTCTGTGATCTCTCACACACTCTTCAGCTTTCATACATACATTCACTCACGCTTTCTCTCTGTGATCTCTCACACACTCTTCAGCTTTCATACATACATTCACTCACGCTTTCTCTCTGTGATCTCTCACACACTCTTCAGCTTTCATACATACATTCACTCACGCTTTCTCTCTGTGATCTCTCACACACTCTTCAGCTTTCATACATACATTCACTCACGCTTTCTCTCTGTGATCTCTCACACACTCTTCAGCTTTCATGCATCTTTCTGATATCTCACACATAGTCACTTCTGCTTTCCTACATGCTTTCACTGTCTCTATTCAATTCATTCAATTCAAATCCACTCAGTGTGCCACTGAAAATCGTTCCGCTTGCCACGCTTTCTAGTGGAAATACAAGTGTAAAATATTATTCCAGCCAGGCTTTTAATTACTGTATTTCAGTATTAAAATCAAATTATTATAGTGTTTATGGTATGGTATAATACAGGGTACGGTATTTCTTAGGTCTGTTTTTAATAATAACTCCCAAGCAACCAGAAACTACACTTATCTGGCATTAACCAATCCCTGTGGGTGCCGTTTAACTGAGAGTTTACTGTAGTTGGAATACTGAGGGCAGGCAGGCGGATGGCCATCTCTCATTTCCTTCCACTTAAGCTAAGAGTTTTTCACTTCTCTGTATTATATCCAGTTCTGTGCACAGTATTTGTAAATTATGTGCTTAATCACTGCAGAGATTAACATTTGTTCAATATGCAGATAAATTCAGTGTTGTATCTCCTCACTTTCCCCTCCCTCACTCTGCTGTTTCAAGGTTGTAGTCTAGCTTTCAACTTTTCCAGGTGGGATTAAACGTGACTGCCTTTAAAACTAAGTTAATGATTTTCTTCTCCTACAACTTCCAGTATTTTGACTCTGACTCTTCCATTGTCACTAACATTGACAATCTGGAGGCAGTCTTACATCTTCACATAGTCTTCTATGACCCGTTAATTGTGGAAGTCAGTTCTAAGATTATTGGCTGCATCACTGATAATCTTTTAACATTTAAGAACCAGGTAAACATACATGTTCTGTTATACAGAGTAAGACTATTTCTATCACTCAGTGTGAGCCTGTATATGTATAATCATGGGTTCATAGGTAGGTACTAGGCTATTGGCCCTAGGGCCTATATAAGCCTAGCCAAAAAATGTACCCTGGCTTTCGTCACCCAAGAAAATTATTTTCCTGTGCCCCTGTCGAGCAGAGCCACAGAAGTGATCCCTGGGGTGAATTTCCCATTTCCCATCCAATCATCAAGATTTTTCTTGAAGAGTGCTAATGAGGAGCTCTGTTTGACATAGATAGGTAGTCTGTTCCAGAGTACGGGAAGTCTCTGGGACAGGAATCTATCCCTCCAGCATGTTCTGTTTATTGTGGTGACAAGGTTTAGGTCCCTAGAGCGTGTAGCTCGGAGGGATTGGGATTTCTTTAAGTGGAGCATGTCCAACAGCTCTGGGTTTGACATAGCTTTGTATGTTAGGCAGAGATCGCCCTTGAGTAGGTGGAGTAAAGCTGTAGTTTTTTGAGACGGTCTACGTAGGGCATCTGTTTGAGGCCAATAATCCTCTTTGTGAGGTATTTCTGTGGTCTTTCCAGTTGTTGATGTCTTGTGAGGTACATACCAAAAGGGGCATTGTACTCTATAATGGGTCTAATGAGTGATGAGTAGAGGGGAACAATGATCTCTTTTTTTCTGGATGAGAATCCTTTTGTGATGAGATGAGCCACGTAGAAGGATTTCCTGACCACTGTGGTGATGTGATTATCAAAGGAGAGACTACTGTCCATCTGTGTCCCAAGGTCTCTTATCACATTTTCGGCATTAAGTAGACTACCAGCTATGTGGTAGTTCATGCGTACAGAGTTTTTACCAAAGGGGATGACAGTACACTTTTTGGCATTGAGCTTCAGGCCATGGCTTTGACACCAGGTATCTGTCTCAGTGAGGCCCTTTTTAGTTTGTCCACATCGTTATGAGTTTCAATTATGGCTCCTAGTTTGCAGCCATCTGCAAACTTTGTTAGCCAAAGACCTTCTGTGTTAGCCTGCACTTCAGAGAAGTAGATACCAAACAGGAGAGAACCCAGGACTGAACCCTGTGGTACTCCATTTGTCACTGGTCTGAAGTCGGATTTGGAATCCGCTACTTTCACAGTGTGGGATCTGTCCATGAGCCAGTTGGCAACCCATCTTGTGACATAGGGATTTATACCTAGTTTAGTGAGCTTATCTATAATTCCAGAGTGGGGGATGGTGTTGAATGCCTTGGCGAGATCTAGATAAGCTGTGTGAACCATTTTACCCTCATCTATGGCTTTGGTGACTGCTTCAAAGAAGTCACCCCGGGGTCCGTCATGGCTCCCCCTTTGTGGAGTGGGATAACAATCGCGGTGCACCATTCAGTGGGTACAAAGCCTGAGGTGAGGCTATGATTGAACATGGTACTTAGGTAGGGTGCCAGTTCATTCTGTAGTTCGTGTAGAACGCAGCCTGGGATATTGTCAGGTCCCATGGATGCTGTGTTCTTGGCTTTGGAGAGTGTGTTTTTTACCTGTGCAGCTGTGATTATAGGAACTTTGCATTCTTCCGGTATAGAGATGGGCCCTCTAGGGGGTGAGAGTGGGGTAAAGTTAGCACTGAACCTATCTGCCAGGATGTTGGCAATATCAGTTGGTTCTGTATATTTAGTGCCATTGTGCTGTAACTCAGAGCAGATGTGTGTGTTCCCATTGAGATTCTTGACATAGCTATAGAATGCTTTGTGGTTGTCTTTAGAGTCAGTGGCAATTTTGTTTTCGTAACTAGCTTTGGAGGATTTTATGAGGGATCTCAGCTTCTTACTGAGGTTGACCAGGGAGTTCCTCCAGTCATGGGATTTTACTCTTTTTTTGCAACAGTTTCTTTCTTCTGTTGTAGAGTTTGTTTATGGCAGAGGACCACCAGATTGGCTTCCTTTTTTTGGAGGATAACGTCTTGGTTCTATTAGGGATAGCATGATCCATGCACTCGTGTAAGTGCTTATAAAGTGTATTTCTGTAGGATTCAGCAGTCATACCTCTATTATCCGTCTGCATGGGTGTCATGAAGTTTGCCACTTCTGTCTTAAGAAGTGTGAAGTTGGCTTTGGAGAAGTTTTTTATGATGGTTTCCCTAATTGGGGGTGGGATGTGGATGTCTAGGCTGATTAGCTTGTGGTCGGATCTGACCAACGAGGAATTGACCTCTGGTGTGGAACACCGGTTTCCCATGTTGGTAATGACCAGGTCTAGGATATTGCTGCCCCTGTTGGGGGTGTGAATAAGTTGATCCAAGGCGTTGGAATTTATGAATTCTAGAAAATGTTGAGCAAAAGAGTTGGTACATGAGTAGTTTTCCCAGTTAATGGTGGGGTAGTTGAAATCACCCATTATCAGGGTGTTGGATTGTACCCTAATACTTTCCAGTGTATCAAGAAATGAGGAGTGGAAATCCAGGGGCATGGTGGGGGGTCTGTAGCAAGCTACAATCCATTCTTCTTCCATGTTTCTTATATTTTTACACAACCTCTCTGAGGTCTTCACCCTTCCTTCTATAACTAGAACAGGTTAACAACATATAGCAGCACATTTTGGTACAGGTCACGATGAAGACCTATCACTGTTTATCATTGAAAAAATTGGTTACAGTTCCACTATTAAGGTAATTGTTCAGCTAAAGGTTGCTCATAAACTTCTGCATTTTTTCAGAGTATCCTCCCCTCTCCAGTGTTTTTGTCGTAGTTCAACTCAATATGATAGTAGGCCCTGCTGGTAAGCTGGTTAGGATTCCACAAACTGAAACACATTTGTTGATATTGTTTATTCTTTTGTCATTAATAAGCTTTGGACTTATATCTCCTATCAAATCAGGTATGCTTGTGAAGAAAGTCCTTTTAAGTTTAGAATAACAAGTAAATAAAAGGCATGAAGTCAGTATGCCTAGGTAGATTTATAGTTTGGGACTTTGAGAAATTATAACTACTTTACAAGTGGGGGCATATGGTCATTCATAATCAAATACGTGGGCAAATGGTTTTAAAAGGAGAGATTTTTAATAAAGTTGGGGTGAAGTTCCTTTTGAGCATGGGCGACGTTATCTGGTAGTGTACGCAATATTTTTTGTACATTTTTGAGATGTAATGTAGAAGTGGAATGTGTGAAATATAGGTGTATCTGTAGCTGTTATGATAAGGTTTAGTAGAATATGTATTAAATATTCCAGAACCTCAGAGAACTCCACAACCACAATAAAATAGTCATTAAGGCCATTAATAGAGGTAGATGGGTAGGAAGACTAAGGGGTGGATGACTTGACTTTGGACTACCTAGGACAGGGGTCTGCAGCCTTCACTATCAAAAGAGCCATTTTAGCCTTTGTCCTACCAAATAAAATTCATGTGGTGCCACAAAACATATTTGACCCGTAAAATGAATATAACACAGCGTATTAAGTTTTATATATAGTTATATGTACTATATATATAAAAGAACGAAGTTTATAAGAATAATATTTAAAATCCGTCCCTGTTTTTGTTCCTTTGTTGATTTTTATTGGGATTGCTCAGTTGCGTGTGTGTGTGTGTGTGTGTGTGTGTGTGTGTGTGTGTGTGTGTGTGTGTAAAATGCATGTTAACAGAAAGTGTTATTCAAGCAGGTTTCTAAGGTTATAAGAGCAATATTTAAAATCCATCACTCAATCGCTCTCATTGTGTATCATGTGGCGGAGTGCCCATTATTTTCCAAAGCTACCGGGAGCCACTGCAGAGGGGTGGAAGAGCCACAGGTTGCAGACCCCTGACCTAGGAGGTCCTTTATTTTGGATCACTGTGGTCTGTGGTTAAGTAGGTCTCCTCACTGTCAAGGACCACATTTCTTGAACCACTCAAAACTATAGATCTGAAATTGTTTTTTCATTTGATCTTCAACTTGTGGGTTCGGATGCTATATCGGATCTGATTCGGCCATATACCATAGCTCTAGCATCCAAAAAATGTGAGCTTCTTCCCTACCCATAATGCTATGGTCTCCCTACATCCCTCAGATCTCGTTTGCCACATTTTCGAACAGCATCGGGATTGCGATTGTCTGAGCTCCTTTGGGGTTTAGTGAGTAGTTTTTTCTGATAATTTTCTCTACCTATTGTAGTTCTTTTTCCTTTTTTACGCCTATCCTCTTTCATTTTATCTTCGTGGGTCTGTTTATTTTCTTACGGTTCTTTCTGCTTCTTTTTGTCCATTTACCTTTTTTTTAAAAAAAAATACTAAAACTAGTCTAACTAAAAGGTTTCTACCTTAGAAGCCCTTTTCCTTTTTTTAGGCTGTCTTCTGCCTTTATTATGTCAGATAAACCAGCTGGGTGTAAGAAGTGTGCTACATGTGGGCATAAGATTCCTTTTTAAGATGCCCACACAGAGTGTGTTGTTTGCTTAGGGGCCTCTCATTTGGACTCCTCTTGTGCCATTTGTGCGCACCGATTGATAGAAGAAATAAACTCATCCTTAAGGGCCTTCTATCCTCTTCTTTCTGTTATGGGTTTTCTTCCATTTCAGGGGCTCAAACCCATGCTAAGAAACACAGGGAGAAGAAACAGTCCTTCCCACACTGAGCTTCTTCTTTGCCCGGTGAGCTTTCTCATAAGTCCACCAAAACATTGGATCCTAAGTCGTTGGATATGAGGAATCTGCCCATTTCTAATCTCCAAGGTTCTGTCTGGATCCTATTTCCTCCAGGGCCAAGTCACGAGTGTTACAGTCCCCTAAACCAGTCTCCAGGCCTCCTTCTGTTGCTTCTTCTGCCAGGTCCTCCTGGAGCCTTTTTTAAGCTGAAGTTGACAGGATCTTGATGAGGTTTCTTAAGGCACAAATTTAAGTGGGGGTTTTGCCTGCTCCATCCCCTGCTGCATCTCTCCTTCTCCAAGCTGACCCCTGGCTTCAGAGTTGTTGTGCCCGAGGATCCTGATAACTAGCATGTTGGAGCCAACAGGAATGGTTACCTTGACTCTGACCATTGTCTTGAGTAGTTTGGCCCTGACAGTCACAGATTGGGGTGACACTTGGAGCTGTAGCATGGGCATTGGATCCCAGGATTTCATGTCAGCTGTGAAGTTTTCGAAGCTGTCTCTTCCCCTTGGAGCCTTGGCACTTGATAGTTCAGCTGTGACTCTGATCTGGGAGTAACAGGGCCTGCTAGGGTTTCTCCTGCGACAGATTCGGCTCTGGGGAGGTTCCCTCAGATCCCCATTTGCCGTTGGCATTTGAGGTGGTGGAGATGGTTTTCTCCTAGAACCTCAACTCACCCCCCCCCCCCCAGAGCCCTGTCCCTCCTCAGGAGAGTTTCTGCAAGAGTCACGCTTTGTCTCCTCCTGGACAGCCTCCCCAGAAGAGCTTCCTGACTTCTTCCCAACTGGAACACCCAGAGTCTTCCGATACCTCCCCAGAGCACCCCACCGAGGAGGTTCATCATAAGTGTACAAGCGAAAGGAGACTCATGGATTCCTCCCCGGAATCCCTCACCGAGGACACCAATTTGGATGAAGGGGAAGGGTCACCAAGATCCTCACCTGAGGTTGTCTCCTTTGGAGACATCATGGAAATCCTGCGCCAGAAGGATGGGTGGTCTGCCCAAACCCTAACCCAGATGAGTTGTTGTTCCTGGAAGCCTTTGATCAGGCCCATCTTCATCTTGGATGTCCCCCCCCCGTGGACCCTCCCCATTCACAATGAACAAAATATGCTAGAGGGATAGGTTCCTGACCCAGAGACTCCCCATACTCTGGAACTGACTGTCCATACATGTCAAGCTGAGTGCCTCTTTGGCCGTCTTCATAAAGAACCTTGACGTTTGGATGGGAGATAGAAAATTCACCCCAGGGATCACATCAGTCACCCTGTTAGACAGGGGACCAGGGAAGTAATAGCCAGGGAATTGTTATGGCTAGACTTGTATAGGCCCTAGGGCCGATAGCCTAGTACCAACCTATGATCTCATCTCCTGCAGGGTGTGGAAAGAACCAGACACAGTAGAATCCATCCCAAAATGTCTGAATAAGATCTTTAGCTCCCCATCAAATAGACCTCGTTGGACCAAGGGTGTCTCTGCCGATGCCATGGTGGTTGCAGTAGCCACCAAGAAGGAGCTGGCCAAGGAAAGCTCCTCTTTTTACCCCCCTAATAGGGAGTCTGGGTGGTGGACAGGTTTGGTAAGTGGGTGTACACTTCAGCAACCTTCACTTTGTGGGCGCTGAACTGTTTGGCACATGTGAACAGACTACAGAAAGACCTGGTAAAGGAACTTTCTAGTCCTTCCCCAGGGTCCATGCCTGCAGATGAACAGAAAACCTTTTCCTCTAGAATGTCCACCCTTCTCTTTATAGTGAATACGTCCATGAGGCTAATCTCGCATGTGGCAGAGGATGCCTCATGGGTGGCCGGCTCAGGCATTGCTATTACGCCTGGGTGCGGCTCTGTGATTTCATGGAACCATTTAAGGCATCTTTTACTAATGCTCCTTTTGACAGATCATCTTTGTTTGGTCCCACAGTTAGAAGCACACGCTCTCAGAGTGAGAAGTATGGGAAGACCTTGTCTACAGTTGGAATCCGTTTTGTCACCCCTCAATAGTCCTTCTCCAGGAGCCAACATGGTGGCAAAAAGTTTTGGTTCCGGAGATCTCAAGGTCCTTTCCAGGAATCACAGGGAGACTTTCCCTCCAGAGGCCGAGGGGGAAATAGTGCGAATGGCAGACGCCACTGTCATGGCAGAGAGGGTCCCATGAACCAAGGGTCTTGAGTTACTTTTTCAGACAGGACCAATCAGCGATCCTGAAGGATTGTCTGACTGCTCTTCTCAGGAGGCAGTCATGGGACATCTTTCTCTACACACAGCTGCTTGGGAAGCCATCACAGATGACATCATATCCAGAGGCTATGTCATGCCCTTTTTCCAAAATCCAGCCAAGTCCCTCCCTGATGTTTCACCCTGTCAGAGGGGAGGCTGTGGCAGCAGAAATTTCAAAGCTGCTTGCAAAAAGAGTCATCAAGACCATCCCCCAAGACTAGTTTGGATCAGGCATCTATTCCAGATTCTTTTTAGTTCCCAAGAAAATGGGGGACCTCAGACCCATTCTGGATTTGACAAACCTGAACAAGTCTGTTGCCTATTCAAAGTTCTGAATGGTCACAATTCAACCCATTCTGTCCTTTCTGCAGAAGGATGACCAGATGTGCTCAGTAGACCTTCAGGATACATACTATCACATCAAAATGAACAGATGCTCCAGAAGATTTCTCTTTTTCGGGCTGGGAGCCAATCGTTACCAGTTCAGAGTGCTCCCCTTTGGTCTCACCACAGCCTCCAGGGTGTTTACCAAATGGATGGCAGTAGTGGCAGCTCACCTGAGACAGCAAGGATTCCATGTGTTTCCCCTATCTTGATGATTGGCTCCTCACTGCTCCCACCAGACAGCAACTCCTCCAAGGCAGGGATTACCTACTTCATCTAGCCTCAACATTGGGCATCTCCATCAACCTAAACAAATCACATCTACATCAGGTACAGTGGTAGACTTCATCTGAGCCCATCTGGACATGACACATTGTTTATCTGTCCTCCCCACTGGACTGGATCTCCACACTCAGACTCCATGTAAAACAGATTCTAGACATTTTTACTTCTCCAGCTTGTCTTTTTCTAAGAGCACTGAGCTCCATGGCTGCTACTATAGCTCTTGTTCCTACAGCTCTTCTCCACATGAAAGTTCTTCAGTGGACTGTTATGGTCCCTCGTTTATTATCCTCTAGTCTAAACCATCCCATCAGACTGTCTCGAGTATGGAAGAAATCCATTCTGTGGTGGCTTCAATCACAGGTTCTAGAACAAGGTTGTCCCTTTGTCCTTCCTTCCCCAAAACCCATGGTAACCAAGGATGCCTCCCAGCTCTTCCTCCACCTGGCTCAGGTACTCCAAGGCACCTGATCCCCTTTAGATAGCAATTTGCATGTAAACATTCTGGAGATGAGATCGGTGCTCCTAGCGTTTCAAGCCCTTCATACCTCTCTTCCCTCAAGAACCATTGCAATTCAAACAGACAACATGTCCATTGTTGGTACATCAACAAGCAAGGAGGAACCAAATTTTACCCCTTATGTCGAGAGGCCATGAGGTTGTGGCAATGGGCAATCTCCTCCATCTGTTTTCTAGTGGCAACGCACATTCTAGGGAAGTCAGACACTCTAGCGGACAAGCTCAGCAGGACCATCCTGATACCTCACGAGTGGTCTGTGAACACTTTAGTGGTAAACATGATCTTCCAAAAATGGGGTCTGCCTTGCTGCAATCTCTTTGCCTCTCCTTCCAACACCAAATGCAGGAAGTTTTTTGCCCTGATCCCTCTGCAGGGCCAATCACCAAGAGATGCTCTAGTCCATGCTTGGCCCCCCAGTCTGCTTTATGCTTACCCTCCTCTTCCTCTCATTCCCAAATTCCTTCAGTAAGCTCAGAGGTTGAAGAGCAAAGTAATCTTCATTGTGTCTTTTTGGCCTTGACAAGTGTGGTTTCCCTTCCTTTGGTCTCACCTAATTTGTCCACTATGGACTCTAGATCCCATTTCGGACCTTCTGTACATTCTCATTCAGATCTTTTCAGCCTGAAATTGACCTCTTAGTTGCTCCAATTCCATTGATGGATAGAAATCCCGGGCTTTTTTCCCAGTTAGAGAAGTTTTAGCTGCAGCACATAAAGCTGCCACCAGGAAAATGTATAGCAAGTGGAAGAGATTTTCTATTTCGGCTCACCAAAATCACCTGGATCCTTTTACAGCTCCCGTTCCTGCTGTTTCTTTTTAATGTCTATTTGTCATAACAGAGCTAGCTTTTCTACTGTGAATGTACAACTGGCAGCTACCTCGAACTTTCACGTTGAAGAAAATTCATTACCATTGGCCTCTTCCAAGTTGTGCAAAACTTTCCTTAAGGGCACCTTTCTTCTTTGACCTCCCATTAAGGATCCCACTCCTATATGGGATCATACCATGTCTTGCAAATGTTGGTTGCGTCTCCATTTGAACCAGCAACTAAGGTTAATTTGAAGATATTGTCATGGAAAACTACTTTCTTAGTAACCATCACTTCAGCTAAAAGTGTGTCTGAACTTCAAGCATTTATTTATTTAGCATTTGTTTACTGGGAAAGTCTGACTTGGAACAGAGCCATTTTTCAGTGGAGGTCTGGGGAGAAATGCTCCAGACACATATCTTTGGAACATGGGATTAAACCAGAGCACTCGGAGGAAACCCACACGAATGCAAGGAGGACTTGCAGACTCTGCACAGAAGGCACCTCAGCCGAGAATTGAACTGGAGAACCTCTTGCTGTGAGGCGACAATGCAAACTGCTGCACCACTGTGCATTATCTATTAAGCCACCCTATTTGATCTTCCACAAGGATAGAGTGATGTTGCGTACCAATCTCCCCAAGGTTGCGTCTGAGGCTAACATTAGCCAGGTCATCAGTCATCCAGTTTTCTTCCTCAATTTCCAAAACCAAGGGGAATACAAACTCCATATGTAGACTTGCATAGGCAGTTATGTTTTTGTTTGGATAGGACTAAACAGTTCAGAAAGCCTGCCCAGCTTTTTGTTTCATATTCGAAGACTAAATTTGGGAAACCAATTTCCAAAGTACCTCTGGCTAATTGGAATACAAGCTGTATTTCACTGATTTACTCCATTAGACAAATACCGTTACCTGTAACCATCAAAGCTCATTCTACTAGGTCAGTATCCACTTCCACTGCTTTCTGGTCTAGAGTTCCTGTTGATATTTGCTCTGCAGCTACTTGGTCAAATTCACATACTTTTATGTCTCATTACAAATTGGGTATTATTTCCAGAAACAGGGCTTCCTTTGGTTTTGCTGTGCTCTGGAATGGCCTTCCATAAGGGCCTCCCAAGTCTTATGTAGCTGGGGGCTCTGTCCTACAGGTTGAAGATCAAATGAAAAACAACAACTTCAGATAAAAAAGTTATGTACTTACCATACGTTCCATCTGAGTTGTTTCTTTTTCATTTGTCTTCAGCCTTCCCTCCCTCCATCCCCCTTCCAAATTCTTTTTTTTCTGGAGACCTTATGGAGGTTGTTATGGACATCCCTGTATCTGTTTGAGCTCCTGAAGTGCTATTTGTT
Organism: Protopterus annectens; assembly: GCF_019279795.1. Classification (NCBI taxonomy): domain Eukaryota; kingdom Metazoa; phylum Chordata; order Ceratodontiformes; family Protopteridae; genus Protopterus; species Protopterus annectens. The sequence continues at coordinate 347,656,287 of NC_056749.1, forward strand.
CTGTTCCATTCAGGAACAAATGTTTTTACCTTGTATATGATCATAGTTAGCTTGTGAGCAGCAAACTTGATCTGAGGGATGAGGGGAGAGCAGGGAATTATGGGTAGGGGAGGAGTTCAGATATTTAGATCCTAGAGCTATGGTATAGGGCCAAGTTAAATCAGATATCAGATCCAAACCCACAAGTTGAAGATAAATGAAAAGCAGCAAATCAGGTGTAACATTATATTAAGTACATAACTTCTTTTTCCTTGACTCACACAATTTCATATGCAATGCAAAACCTTTCCTAGATTTCATCATTATTCTGTATGTGTTATATCCCTGTACCTCAAACACTACAACATAACTCTTTTATACCCAATTTTGTCTGTTTCCATCATAACCTAACTATATTCTCAGAAAAGGTATCTCTTCTAAATTCTACTCCTCTACTGACTGATTCCTTCAGTGCATTTTCACAAAAGCTACATCCATTCTCTCATCTTGCACTCTTTAGTCACTACTACAAAGTACCATGTTGCATTGGTACAACTCTCTATCAACTAATACTTTTGCATACTACTCACATATTCCTCATCTGTTCTGTTCTCACTACTCGCATCTCCCACACTTCTTTTCTCATACTCCTCCTGCTGTTAAATGTAATTTTTTTAAATTGACATTTGAAACCTCACTGTTTATGCTGGTTTATCACAAGTTAACAGGTAATGATTGTATATTTCATTGATTTCAGATTTTTTCCATTTTAACTGCTTTTAAGCTTTACATTTTTCTGTTGTTGTTGTTTGTCTTTCGACTTTTCCCGGTTAGGGGTCGCCACAGCAAATCCGGTCTGCTAATGCTTGGCAGTTGGTTTTTATGGTGTCGAGTTGCCAGCCCGATGCCCAACCTTCAACGAAGGCACGCCCATTCAACGCATGTCTTTCAAATGCCCACTTGACCGCGAGGAGGACATACAGACTCCACACAGAAGGCACTCCCAACCCAAACCGAGAATCGAACGGGAGAACCTCTTGCTGTGAGGCAACAATGCTACCGCTGCACCACCGCGGAAGTCCACGCTTTACATTTTTCTGTGTTGTGTAAAATTAATAAATATTTTAACTGGAGCTTTTTTCCCAGGCCTCTGCTGCTCAGTTGCACCACCCCGGTCAAAAATGCAGTAAATAAATAAATTAAGCAATAAATAAAATTAGTAGGGTGGCTTGTTGAATTCAGACTAGACAGGGTACTGTGATCACTGTACTGTATTGTTTCACTTGTCTTTGGAATTAAGTTTAGTACTTGGGCTAGTACAGGAGACAGAGCCCTCTATATGGAGCTATCTGAGTGTGTGACTATGATGGGGAGTGCTGCTCCCACTCCCATGGAGAACAGAAGGATACTATCTTGTGTTTGTAGTTCCAAAATCAAAGTCCTAATACTGTTTTTTAATCACTGTGCTGTAAGTTCACATATTCAGTGTTCAGACCTGAAAGCCTTAGTAGTATGTGGACTTCCTGATGCTCTAACTATATTTTTGATACCTATAAAATTATGCCATATTGGTTCAAACACTTCAATACTCTACTGTTTTTAGTTTTTCCCCTCAGTTTTGGTATGCATTAAGTTATAAAGGAATTCCTTTTCTTTGTTCACTTCAGTGGTAATAGCATCTTTGCTGAGGAGTCTGTTGGATCTTGATTCATGACCCGTAATTCTAGACACATTATTATCTCAAATATTTCAGAATTATAGATCTTAAAAGCTAAACAAAGTTTCTCTGTCAAGACCCAGTGCTATATAAGCCAAGCTTTATTAATCTTTCTAACTATGACTGGACTACAGATGGTGCCTTCTCTGTACTGACTTGAGTACATAAACCTGAATAATTAACTACAAAAAGCAGAATTGTATTCTAATACTGGTGTAATTAGCATTGTAAAGAGCTGTGAGATATGATCTGGATCTGTTGTAGCTATAATTTGGCTACACAAATTGTCTGTTGTGTAGCCCTAGATCTTATGTGACTGGCATGTTCCTTACATATCAGCTGTTCATTCATTGTGATTCCCGAATCCTTAGTACATCTTACTTGTTCCACACTTTTGTCACAAAAAATTATTATTAATTATTATTTTGCAAAATGTCACGTACTTGAATTTTGGTGCACTAAAGTCTACACTAGTCTTTTTTGTCCATTCATTTACTTTATATATTTCTAGACCTGAAGAGACAGCTGTCTCAGGCTTATAGTCACCTGCAAACTTTGCAAGACATGTGTATAACAATGACTGAGGGACTGAGGAAAACAAGTTAAATAGAGCTGACCCTTACAGAACACAGGAACGTGTGTGTGCTTTCTGCATGATAACACATCTAAAACTGCTACCCTGTGACTTCTGTTCGTCAACCAGTCTAACCACTATACTGCTTAATTATTCTTCATGTGTTGGTGGTTGAAAAGCTTTAACTAAATACAGATGTAGTACTGTTACAGTCCAAACTATATTTTCGCAAAGTAACCAGGTCATGGAATTCAGTTAAGTAGGTCAGAGCAGAACACTCCATTTAAAACCATGTAGGGAAATAATGAGTGTTTTTATTGTATTCACTTTGTTGTATCAGTGTAACTAGTGCATTTTATAAAACATTTGCCTAGAACAGAAGTTACACTTATAGATTTGTAGCTATGAATTAAGTAAATATCACCCTTCTTCTAGATTGGAACTATGGAAGTCTCCTAGACAAAAGGTACACAACTTTTTAATAAGTTGTTAAATCCACAGTACAAAGGGATTACAATTGCATCCACGAAGAGAGGAGTAAATAAACCAGTAATGCTTTGATCATCTGTTGTGATTGTGCTGTAGTACACAATAGTAAAAAACAAAAAAATCTTCACTAAACCCCCCCTAAACGTGCGCGCACACACACACACACACACACACACACACACACACACACACACACACACACACACACAATGGCAGTAACTGTAAGAATTGTATGAAAAACCCTACTGTGAAATCTGCAGTACTTATATATTTAAGGATGTTCTTCAAGTTTTACTGTTGCAGTCATCACTTGTGGGTTAACCCTGTTGTGGTAGCCCTCTGCTGGCCTGAATACCAGAGTCAGTGTTTTTCTTCATCGGCTGCTGTCGCTTGCTGCCTGACGTCAGGTCGTCAGTGCTATAAAGGAAGGCAGCCGACACCATTACATCAGTCTTTCTTGCATTGGAGCCCGTAGCAGAAGCAGTTTGCAAGTGTGCCAGTTGGTTGCTACCAGTTTGAATTACAGCTAAAATGTCTAATGCTAAGTACCCTGTTGGGGATCCTTCTTTCTTGCTCTAACTGATGTCCGAAAAAGTTTAACAATTGTCTCACCTGTGCAAAGCAGATACCACACAGAGACTTTCATTCATACTGCGTCACTTGTTTAGGCCCGGACCATGACATCTCCAGTTGCCATTTCTGTGCCCTCTTTAATGCGAGATTCATCGTGGAGCTCTTATTATAGCCAGGTATTTTCATCTTCTGTCTTTGCATTCCGAAATGGCGTCCGTCAGCCAACAATCCATAGACATTCCAAAAAAATGTAAGGAAAAGGTTAGAGACAGACCACACAAGGCTAAGCCTTCTGATGACTACCGATAAGCAGGTCGTCAGTTCTCCAGAATTCATTGAGGCGCCTTCGCAGCCCCTGATGCCCTATTCCATACCTTCGCAGGCCTCTACGGAGACTCTTTCAGAGTCCAGTATGCCGCAGAAATCTTCTTCATCTTCTGAGCCTTTGGTTGTCTCTGCCTTGGTTGGGCCCAGAACCGCGACCCAGGCACTGGCTCCCAAGGAGGTGTTTCGCACTACCGAATCCAGACAAAAAACGTCTTTTCCAATTACCGTTTCTCTCAGACAGATGGATAGGCCTAGAAGCAAGGCCACTCCTAGGAAAACTGCCTCTAGCCACCATTTTACTCCTGCTCCACCACCCCAAGCTCAAATGCTTAAAATAGCAGAGGATCTTATCACCCTTATCAGGGGTAGTCAGGCCACAACTCCTAAAAGGAAATGAGACCTTTCTCCTGAAATACTGATAGAACAGGATTCTGAGGAGTCTGATTATTCAGATTTTGAAGAGGAACAACCACCTCTGACTGCTTATGAGGATTCAGATGCAGAGAAATCCATTCCTTCTGCCTCCCCACCAGAAGATCTTTCCTTTGGGGAAACCCTTCACACATTTCCAGTGGGAATCCCAGGACTTCTCTCTGTCTAAGAAAAGACTAAGAGAGTTTCTAGACCTGCCCCAGCACAGACCCTTGGCGATCCCTCCAATCTTAGAGGTGGTTGATGATGTCTTCCATGAATCCAATGTAACTTCTGATGCCCTCCCACCTGCTCCCAGAAGACCTGACAAGTATTACAGAGTACCGGATTCTCACAAATACCTGTACAGAAATCCTGCTGCAGACCCGTATGTCATTACACAGGGACCAAAAGGAGCTAAGGCTAGTTCTGCAAAGAAGCCTGTTCCTTCTGACAAGGACTCCAGAGCTCTGGACAGATGGAGTAAAAATGTGTACACCTCTGCAACCTTAGCTATCAGAGCACTCAACTGTCAGTTCCACATGTTAAAATATCAACAACACACTTTGGGACTATTAAAACAAAAGATTTCAACCTTTCCTGACTGTATCAATTTGAAAGAGTTAGCAGATTTACTGCGCTCTACTTGGAAAGTGGCTAAACATTCATTACACTGTGGATATGACACCCTAGAAGCCTCAAGCAGGGCAGCAGTGTCAGGATCTGTCATTAGGCGACATGCATGGCTGAAGGAACAATCTCTCTGTGATCATGTCAAATCTAAATTACTTGATGAACCCTTGGATAAGGACCGCTTGTTTGGAGTAAAAGCAGAAGAAGTGCTTAAAAAGATGGAAGACAAAATCTATCCAAACAGTAAAAGATTTCCTTCAAGTACAACCTCCTAGGTTCAGCAGGAATTTTCCATCAAAACACTGGTCCTTTCCTGCACCTAGCAGACAGGGGCAAGGTAAGCATCACAGAGACAGACCACCCAGACTCCTATCCCAGGGACAGCAGAAAACCAAACAGTGGACCACTTCCACTCCAAAGGCAGGGAGTTCTAAGCCATCTCTCTATGGCAAAAACTCTCAATGACTCCCTCTCCCCCCTCTGCCCTCTTTTCATCACCAAGAACTAGGAGGAAGGCTCCCCCTCTGCAAAGAAAATTGGCTTTCTGTAACAAAGAACCAATTGGTCTTAAAGATAATTTTTCAGGGATACAAATTCTCCTTCAACAAACTCCAATTCTAAGAGGGTACCCAGACTTGCCTCCAAATCAGTAGGCAGAGGCACTGAAACAAGTCCAAACTCTCATATCCCAAGGGGCAGTAGAACCTGTCCCCTCAGATCAAACAGGCAAAGGCTTTTATTCCAGACTATTCCTTGTTCCCAGAAAAGAGGGCACTTGGCACCCCATCCTGGATCTATCCATTCTGAACACCTTCCTGGTGGTCCCCAAATTCAGAATGCTAACTTTGCAGCAGCTGCTGCCTATGTTGACAAAAAATGCCTGGTTAGTTACCCTAGAGCTAAAAGATGCCTACCTCCACATCCCCATAAGGGAATCCTGTAGGAAATCCCTTCACTTCAGAGCAGGCTCACAACATTTTTAGTTCTTTGCACTACTCTTTGGGATATCTACTCCTCCCAGGGTATTCACCAGATGCTAACCCTGGCCATAGCCTTTTGCAGACAGAAACATATACAAATTTACCCTTATCTGGATGATTGCCTCTTTCAGGCAGATTGCAAAGAAAAGCTCCTCAATAACCTCCTCTTTGTCAAAACCCTCCTAACCTCCTTAGGGTACACCATCAATGAGAAGAAGTTAAAGCAAACACCCTCCAGGAAGATCATTTTCTTGGGAGCACTGCTGGACACAGCATCCCAAATGGCCTTCCTGTTCCTAGAAAAGCAGAGCTTCCTGCTTCTCTGTTTACTCATCTGACTTCCAGAAGTCACCACAGTGCGAGGAAGTTCCTGCAAGCCTTGGGGTACATGGCATCTTGCATCCTTATAATTCCTCTGACCAGCTTCACATAAGAAAACTTCAGTGGTACTTAAAGAACCTTTGGTGCCAGCACTCTAAACCTCTAGAGACCTCTCTCCCTCTGATCCCCTGTATAAGGGCCGAGTTTCTCTGGTGGGCAGGGACCTGTGCCCAGAACAAGGGTCTTTCCTTCACCCTCTGCCAAACCAGGCAGACCTTTACCACCGACACCTCAGACATAGCTTGGGGAGCTCACCTAGAAGACAGGTGCACCCAAGGTCTTTGGGATGCCAAGCAACTTCCCTTACACATCAACCAGAAGCAAATGATGGCAGTACAAAAGGCTCTGACATCCTTCAAACCCCATCTCAAGCCAGGGGTTCTCCTTATCAAAACAGACAACACCACATTAATGTGGTACATCAACAAACAGGGAGGGACCCAGTCTTACCCTCTGTGCAGGGTAGCCATGAACCTGACTGACAGCCTCTTCCATGGGACTACACCTGATAGCCCAATACCTACCAGGGATCAGCAACACCCTGGCATACCATTTAAGCAGAAACTTACTGGACCCCCACGAATGGCAGCTCCACAGAAAAATCTTTTTACAAATCACGTAGGCATGGGGGACTCCGGAGGTGGATCTCTTTGTTTGGCATCTCAACCATCAGCTGAAAAAATTCCATACCAGGGAGTATCACCACCTAGCATGGAAAGTGGATGCCTTGACCTTCCTCTGGAACACCCTCTTTTTGTACGCATTCCCTCTGCCTTTTATTCCAAAGGTACTGATCAAAATAAGGGAGGAGAGACCAAAGGCCATACTCATTGCTCCAGATTGGCCCAGACAACATTGGTACCCCTTACTGTGCAGCTTGACCTTATAGCCTCCCAGGCAGCTTCCCATGATCTCAAACCTCTTAACTCAGGTGGGGGGGAATGCTGCACCCAGACTTGCAGACTCTCAAACTATCAGCATGGCTAATACTCTAAAGGCAAACAAGGGGTCCATGTTAAGCAAACAGGTCCTAGACATTATCACAGAGGCCAGAAGTCCCAGCACCAGCAAATCTTATGCAGGAAAATGGAAAAGATTCTGCTCTTGGAGCCAGTCCAGAAGGGGCAATACCTCACAACCTTCCATCCCTCTTATCCTGGACTACCTAGCGGAGATACTTAATAGTGGCCTCTCTTTCTCTTCTATTAAAATCAATGTCTCAGCCATTTCAGCTCATTTTGATACAGAACAGCCCCTGTTCTCCCATCCCTTGATTAAACAATTCCTCAGAGGGGCTTCTAATATCAGACTTCACAGAAGGCCACCCACTCCACCTTGCACGTGAATTACATTTTGGAAAAACTAACTTTACCTCCCTTCGAACCTGCTGCTTCAGTAGAACTAAGATACCTCTCCTGGAAGACTGCTTTTCTCCTAATTATCACCTCAGCCAGTAGGGCTTCAGAACTTCAGGCACTGATGGCCGTTGAGCCCTTCATCATCTTCCATGCAGACAGGGTCTCCCTGCGGACTAATCCCACCTTTATGCCCAAGGTGGTATCTAATGTAACTCTCAACCAGGCCATACATCTACCCACCTTCTTTCCTAACCCTCAAAACAAGTTGGAAAGAATTCTGCACTCACTAGGACCGTACTAAACCCTTCAGGAAAACAGACCAACTACTTGTCAGCTTTGCCCCAGGGGCAGAGGTGAAGCCCATTTCCAAACAAACCATTTCCAAATGGATATCACACTGTATTCATTAATGCTACAGATTGCATGGGAACCCCCCCCCCCCAAGTCTATTCAAACCCATTCCACTAGGGCAGTCTCCACTTCCACAGCATTCCTCAGAGGAGTTCCCACCAGGGACATCCTGGAAGCTGCCACCTGGACTTCTGTCTATACTTTTACCAAACATTAACATTAGGTAGCCTATCTACCACAAGATGAGTGGTTCCTGGCCCAGAAATTGTAGCTGTTGTCCGTTTGGGCAGTTTTTTCCCATCTCTTTCAACTTGCTGGTTTAAAAGCCGCACTTGCGCTTGTTTCCTGCCTTTCCTGTAACTAGCCTAGTCCAGATACAGAGTTGCTGTATCCAGGGCTGTTAGTAAGCTTCTGAGCCCCGCAAGCCTTTCTGTGTTGGAGGGAAGCCTTCTAGCTTATCAGTGGGAGTGGTAAGCACTAGGTAGCCTATCTACCACAAGAGGAGTGGTTCTGGCCCAGAAATTGCAGTTTATTGGCCATTTGGGCAGTTTTTCCATCTCTCTCAACTTTCTGTTTTTAAAGCCCGTGTTTGCGCTTGATCCCCACTTTTCCCATAACTAGTCTAGTCCAGGTACAGATTTGCTGTATCCAGGACTGTTTGTAAGCTTCTGAGACCCCCAAGCCTTTGTGTTGGAGTGGAGCCTTCTAGCTCATCAGTGGGAGTGGTAAGTACTAGGTAGCCTGTCTACCACAAGAGGAGTGGTTCTTGGCCCAGGAATTGTAGTTTACTGATCATTTGGGAAGCTGTCCATCTCTTTCAACTTTCTGGTTTAAAAGACCACATCTGCGCTTGTTTCCCATCATTCTTGTAACTAACCTACTGGAAAGCACTAGAAAGCCTTAAACTGATACAATCCTTTTAGCTTAAAAGAGAGTCTTTGGAGTGATTATCAGTTTTCTGTATTTTCTTGCTGTACTTAACTGTTTTCCACCTAAATGCTGATTTTCCAGCGTTTATTGTGATTTAAAGCTTATTTTTTTCACATATTGTACTTATTTGGCTGCCTGCACTTTTAAAAAGTTGTTTTTTGTTTAAATAATTTGTTTAACTGTTGTAGGCTGCACATTAAAGTATGATAGCCTTTTCTGATCACTTGTAGTCATTTAAAGCTGTTTTAAGTGTACATTTTATTGTTTTTGCCTTATCTTTTCAAAAAAAAAAAACATTCCTTGTTTCCCACCCTTCTAAGCTAGTATAGTCAAGTTTTCAGGCTAGTGCTGAATTCAGGGCTGTGTTACAAGTTTCTGAGTTGCCCATACCTTACTTGGATTGAGGGAAGTTTCTATGTTCACCTGTGAGAGAGGGGAACTTTGAGCAGCTATCTGTCCCTGGAGGAGTGGTCCCAGCCCAGAAGTTAGTAGTTTAAAAACCGCGTTTGCACGGTTTTGTGTGCTGGGCAGCACCAGTTAGCTACGGTTAAATTATTCCCAGCTCCACTAAGTCTCCTCTTCAGTTTTTCCCTTGAAACTAGTCTAACTCTCAACCTAAGCACTCAGAAAGCATCCTACAGTCCAGCACTTGCTCAGACCTAATAGCAAGCACTAATATACCCCGACACTTGATTGCCCAGCAGGGCAAGGCTCTTTATCCACCCCTCACCAACCAAGTGACTAAGCAGCTCACCCTACTATTCTGGCATGACCAAAGGACAACTTCAGGTGTACTGTTCAGTCCAGCTGGTGAACCTGGGTATCCTGAAGCAATGTTACAACTGCCTCATGTACACAGACAACCCTCTCCTCCTACCACAAAACACTGACATATGCGAGAGATGCAATTATACATCCAAACTGGAGGCTAAGGTCTCTCCACCCAAGACTGGAACAGACAGTCATGAGGAGAAAGTTAACACTTGCACCACACCTCCAGCCTCACATAGACGTATTAAACCAGCACTGGCAAAAAATGCACATAAATACACTAAATCATACTCGGAAGCTCTAAATAAAAACCCGCAAAAGTATCAGAGAGCTCCAAAGCAGACACCCAAAAACTTGCACCTCCTGTCAGAAACCAGGCAACACATAAAACACAAAATCAATGTGCTGCACAATCACAGCCCTTAAGGCAACATAACATACCTAACACAGTAGTAATAGGTGACTCTGGAGTCAGGAACACTGACGTCCCACTCACTAGGCTGGACAATGGGAAGGTTACTGTTAGCTGCCTGTCGGGAGCCAGAATCCGCCACATAACACAAGCACTCAGGTCACTCCAGAACAAGTACAAATATGACTCTGTCATTATTCATGTTGGTGTGAATGACCTGAGACATACCTCCGTGGACTACATGAAAAGAGACATGGAAGAGCTGTCTGATCATGTACCCCAGGCAGGTGTGACCTTGACCCTGAGTAGCATCCTGCCCTCACCAAGAATGATACCTCAGTATAAAGAAAAAATGATCAATTCCAACAGTTGGCTAAGCTTCTGGTGTCATTCAAAGGAAATCCAGTGTCTGTCAGCCTGGGATGACATGCTCGACAAGCTGTGTTGCTTCACAAGAGATGGCTTGCACCTGTCACCCCTAGGCTTTCAAATACTGGCCAAGGCTCTTGCTGCCCCCATAGTGCCTTTTTTAGTCAAGGCTCAAAAGTCAAACCCACCTCCATAAACAGCACAAATAAAAAAATGAGGGTTATGCTACTCAGTGCTAGGAGTTTAAATCTCAAACTGCATGCGTTCGAAGCACTCCTCAGAGAACGTCGACATCTGTGCAGTAACTGAAACCTGGTTCAAGGCTCCAGAGAGCACTCCAGCACTACCGGGCTACAACACATACCACATTTCGGCCACAGAACACAGACCGAAACACAAAAGGAGAGGGTGTATCCATATTCATCAAGGCTACCTACACTTCCAGGTTAGTGGCGCAGCATGATACCTCTGAGATCATCCATGTGCAAATAACATCAGGCAAATCTGCAATGCAAATTGTGGCCTGCTACAGATCACCCTCCATGACCCAGGACCACCACTCTGCCTTTTTGGAGACACTGGAAAACATGAAGGTCCTATCAAACACCCTGATATTGGGTGATTTCAATTACCCTACCATTAATTGGGAAAACTACTTGAGTACAAACTCCTCGGCTCAGCGCTTCCTGAAATTTATCAACCCAAATGCCATGGATCAGCTGGTAAACTCCCCTACCAGAGGTGAAAACATATTGGACCTGGTCATCACCAACATGGGCGACAGGTGCTCCGCACAGGAGGTCAACCTGTCACTGGTTAGATCAGACCATAAACTAATCACTCTGGATGTCCACACCCCACCACCACCCACAACCAAGGAAACCACAGTGAAAAACATTTCTAAAGCAAACTTCACCTTACTTAAGACAGAGGTGGTAAGTTTCACAGCCCCCACGCTAAAGGATAATGCTGCCCAAGATGCAGAATCATTTACAAATGCACTCTATGAGCACCTACAAGGATGCATGGATCGTGCCATCCCTTGCAAAACCAAGACTTACTCACCTAAGAGAAGGAAACCAGTCTGGTGGACCTCTGAGGAGGAAACTAGTTCAGAAAAAAAGCAAATCCCAAGAAGGAAAGACATCCCTGATCAGTATCAGTAAGAAACTAAGGTCCCTCATAAAATCACCCAAGGCTAACTTCGAAAGAAAAATAGCCAAGGATTTGAAAGATAACCACAAAACCACCTTTAAGTATGTCAAGAATCTAAGTAGCAACTCGCAGATATGCTCTGAGCTAGTGCAAAATAGCACAAAATATACTGAACCTACTGATACTGCCAACATCCTGGCAGATAAATTCAGTGCAAACTTCACCTCCCTCTTTCCTCCAAAAGGGCCCACAACAATACCGGAAAAGTGTAGTGTCCCGAAAATCACAGACGTACAGGTGAAAACAGCCCTTTCAAAAGCCAAAAACACAGCATCAACTGGGGCCAGATGGTGTCCCAGGATGCGTCATGCACGAATGACAGAATGAACTAACCCCCCCACCTAAACACGCTGTTCAACCTCAGCTTCTCCACCATAGAATGGCACAGCAACAGTTATTCTGCTCCACAAAGGAGGGGCCACAACTGACCCTGGTAACTATCGCCCCATAAGCCTGACTAGCCTGGTCTGCAAAGCTATGGAGCGCATCATCCTGGAACTCATTAACAAAGACATTGGGAACCTCCAAACACTTGACCCGACCCAGTTCAGCTTTGTTAAGGGCAGCTCATGCCTACTTACCCTGGTTGACTTCCTTGAGACAGTCACCAAGGCCATAGATGAGGGAAAGGTGGTTCACACAGCCTACCTTGACCTCGCCAAGGCGTTCAACACCATTCCTCACTCAGGTCTTATAGAAAAACTCACCAGCCTGAATATAAACCCCTACGTCACAAGATGGGTTGCCAACTGGCTTACAGACAGAACTCATGCGGTAAGAATAGCAGGCTCCAGGTCCGACTCTAAACCAGTCACAAGTGGTGTCCCACAAGGCTCTGTCCTGGGACCCCTACTGTTCGGCATATACTTCTCAGAAGTACAGGCAAACACAGGAGGACTATGGCTAACCAAGTTTGCAGATGAATGCAAACTGGGAGTCATAATTGACTCTCCAGCTGACACAGACATCTTCCAAAAAGGCCTTACTGAGACGGACACCTGGTGTTAAAGTCATGGCCTGAAGCTAAATGCCAAAAAATGCATAGTCATCCCATTTGGGAAAAACAAAACCCCCACGAATTACCACATAGGTGGCAGCCCCCTTAATACAGAAGAGGTAATAAGAGATTTGGGGACCCAGGTAGATAGTAATCTCTCCTTTGACAATCATATTGCCAAAGTAGTTAGGAAATCCTTCTATGTGGCCCATCTAATTACTAAAGGGTTTGCATCTAGAAATAAAAAGGTTATAGTGCTCCTCTACTCGTCACTCATCAGACCAGTCATAGAGTACAATGCCCCATTTGGGATGTACCTCACAAGACACTTTCAACAGCTGGAAAGACCACAAAAGTACCTCACCAAGAGGATTACTGGCCTCAAACATATGTCCTATGCAGACCAACTAAAAAAAGTCCGGCTGTACTCAGTGGCATATCGCTTACTCAGAGGTGATCTTTGCCTGACTTACAAAGCCATGTCCAACTCAGAATTGATGGACATGCTCCACCTAAAGAAATCCAAGCCACTGCGAGCCACACGCTCTAGTGAGCTAAACCTTGCCATAACAATAAATAGAACATGCTGGAGGGATAGATTCCTGTCACAGAGAACTCCCCATGCTTTGGAACAAAATTCCTAACTACGTGAGGCAGAGCCCCTCACTAACACTTTTCAAGAGAAACCTTGACGAGTGGATGGGTAACAGACAATACACCCCTGGGATCACTTCATTGGCTCTGCTTGACAGAGGCTCAGTTAATCAATCAATGGGGTGGCGAAAGACGACACACTCTGGCTAAGCTTATAAATGCCCTTGGGCAGATAGCCTTGTACCTACCTATGAACCTATTACCACCTACCGGTATTTTCTAAGGCTAGGGCAGGGTTTGCCTCTGCAGTTCTGTAGGGCATGCTGACCCATTTCTAGGTCTCTTACTAATCCTAACACCCCACTCCTCAGCTTTGGGAATCCTCCCACAGGTGATGACTGCAACAGTGAAACGCGAAGAACATAGTACAGTTGTGTACACTTACATAAATGTAGATGCTCGAGTGTATTCACTGTTGCAGTCCTGGTTTCCAAACCTCCTTCCCCCTTATATCTTCTTTCTTTAGGGAGACATAAGTTTCTAATGATGGCTTTTAGCCACCAGGACCACTTTACCAGATTTACTTGGGCCTCTGACTGGTTAGGGCAAAAAAAAAAAAAAACGATGTAATGGCATTGGCTGCCTTCCTTTATAGCACTGACCGACATCACGTCAGGCAGCAAGCGACAGCAGCTGATGCAGAAAAACATTGACTTGTTATTCGGGCCAGCAGAGGGCTACCACAGCAGGGATAACCCACAGGTGATGACTGCAACAGTGAATACACTCTAACATCTACATTTATGGTAAGTGTACACAACTGTACGTTTTGGCATGTCATAAATTGTAACCCTTTGTGGTTTCTTATAGGTTGTGTCACTGATTTGTGACAGCAATACTAATATATTTTGGTACTAAACTGTGATTCCCGTCTTCTCATGATAAAAATCCCTTCTTCCTCCCTTTCTTTTGTCACCTCTTTGTCATACATAGAAGCAGACCTTTGGAAAAGGAAGATGAACTTTGTGACCTTTACTATACTTCCAGTCCCAGGAAATATGTTTATTGTACTCACACCATGTACCGCAGTCCACCAAAGTGGAAAACAATGTACAACACTAAAAATGGTTATCTCTTTTATACAGTTTGCTAAAAATCATTATTTTGTGTGTGTTTTCTGTATGTATCTTCATTATATCTTTAAATATTTTCTTTGTTATGCCAACATCTGATGTTTATCTGTCTTTTAGGGTCTGTATCAGTTTGTTGAGACACTTTACTTTAAAGCATGACTTGACAAACCTGATCCATTGACTCCTAATCCAACTAAGTTTGCCAGTAGACTTTAACGTGGCTCTTGCAGGAGAGCAAGTTTGATGCACCTTCTGTTCCTGGCATCTCCTGGAGCTCAGTGTATCAGGATTCAATGAAAGGTTTTCACTGAGCTATGATGCAAGGAACAGCAGCTCAGTAAAACATATTTCTCCCATCTTTACATATCTGTCTGATGTAGCTGATTTCTTAGTTCATCTCTTTTTGTATTTCTCCATTTGTTTTAGTTTTTTCTAAGTCTCACTGATAGTAAATTTTATTTTTTTTAGTTAAGATTTCTTTGTATTTTACCCACTAATGCATTTGTAATTTTGTATCAATTTATATCTTTTTTTTATGTCACTATTTTTGTGTTTCTTTGCATATCCTTCTACAAGTGTTAATTTCTTCTTTAATTTTCTCTCTCTTTCAGCTTGCATTTTATTTTACAAGCCACTGAAATCAAGTCCAGTATTTTGACAATTGTTTACACCTGTCACACGTTTTCATTATCTGTAACAATTATATGTCAGTTTCCTCATTTTTGTCACACTTCTACATCCACTACTAAAGAACTTCTCATTTGCATAAAGCTTTTTCTGTTCCTCTTCCTCCCTACATCTGCATTCTTTTGTCAGTATGACGTGATCAGGGAACTGATTTGTACTAAAAGTACTCCTCTATGCAGAGTCTGTGTCACTTGAAAACACATAATATAGCAGAGTTGCTACTTCCTCAAGGCATTTAGCCTACCTGCCTCTACTACCATCATAACTTTTAGCTGAGCCAAAGATAAGCCTCTTGTATCAAAGAAGAGGCATTGTGGTTAAAAAAGATTTACAGTAATCTAGCATGCAAAGTTCAGACTTTTGTGTCATACAGCACTCCGTGACTAATTGAATTGTGACAAATGTTTGTGTGACAATGCACAAACAGCCAAATTGCAGATTTGCCAGTTTGACTTGCTGAAGTTAGGTTGTTGCGATTGTCTTGGGGTTCATAGATCTCAAACACTGGCTGTGATAAATTGCTAATAAAATGTTTGTGAAGGCTTTGAAATTTGGCTGAAACATTTTGTTTAGGGCAATGTTTGATAATCTGGATGTTGCTAATTGCCCAAGAGCAGGTTGATATGTGAAATCCTTTGCAAGGATTCTCCCATCTTTCACATGTTCTACGTTTAATACTTAGTTATTTTTCCTGATTAATATTGCTTTTCCATCATTTGCTTCAATATTATGCTTAGTTTTTTGATTATTTTACTCTTTGATCTTTATCTTCATCTTTTGATATGAAATAATCAACCTATTCCTTTCTTATTAATTTAGAAGCCATGTATCCATACACTACATCAAACACAGTATAAGTTATACATTTTCCCTTCTACTACTTTCTGCTACTGCTCTGGGATTCCCTTCTTTCATCCAGGCTACCTGCCGTTAGTTGTCATATTTTTACTTTTATTCACAATGAGTCAAGCATTTTTTTCCCAGATAGGACAAGAGCCCTACAGGGTTAAGGACAGAGCCAGTCTGCAGTCATATGGCAGAGGTGAAGCCCCTAACCTTTTCTTTTCCCCACTGGTGGGTTTCTGTGGTTTCAAATTGGAGCTACACACAAGGATGAGTGCATGATATGACATGTGGTAGTCCCTTTAGGCTCTGACTGCAGGTTGTTTCACATGTACTGCTGTGGGTATCACCAATATGAGCTCTGAGCCAAAGCCAGCTTCTTTCTGCCAAGATGGGTGACACAGCATTGACTGTTCATTCCCCATCATTTCATGCTTGACCTCTTGCCATGCCACTAACTGACCAGAAGTCATCTGGATCATAGGGCTTTATCTGTCTGTGTTTAGGGAACTAGGCAGCAGTAATGTTTTTTGATACTCTAAGGTCATTTGATTGCATTTTCGCACTTTCTCTTTTTTTTTACTTTGTTGTCATTTTTGCTGTCTTCCTTTGGTTCTTCTCAACCCACATTAGTGCTGAAAACATTTTGTCTGTCTCTATCAAATCTTTTTCTTCATACCTCATAGTATGAATACCTTCATTCACCTTTTCATTTCATTTCCTTCATTCTCAGTCCAATCCCGTGATATTCTGCTGCTGAGTTTCTAACATCTCCTGTCTGCGTGCCTGTACATTCCATTATTTATACCTTGGACTGGATTTTTAGTCTCATTTTCAATTTTTTCTATTGACATTTCATTATGTTTCATATCTTTGTCCATTTTGGTATGTCATTAATTAGCTGTGATCAGCCAGCAAGAAATTATACCTAAAAGGAGTGCAAAATAGATTTAAATTCATTTAAAAATTCAACCATTGACTCTCTATCTTCCAAACTGTGATTATGTGTTTAATGTTACACACACCTGTATAATGAGTTTAAAAATGATATTTTGACAGGTGTTAGGCTGGCCCAAATAAATTTTTTCAGTGACTTTTGGCACTCATTTTGTATTACTTTCTTTAAGCCTTAACCTTTTCCTCTTCATTAGAATTTGTGGACCTCTAGGCATGCTTCTTCCTCCATGAGTCTAGCTTATTCTCATCAGACCAGCATAGTTAGGAAAACGGCAGGCTGCTTTCCCTGAAGGCGACAGACCTCAGAGTTAAAATCATTATATAGTCTGGGGTTGCAAGAGGCTTGCCCATACAAAACATTACACTTAAGCATTTTTTCAGTTAGTTGTCCTTCCTGCATTCAGCTTTTCATTTTTGTGTACAGAAAAGTTGATGTTTTCATTGTCAGCTTACATATATAAAGTATTAGCTATATTATCCTGTTGCTTATGTGATGTTCTGTCTGTTGTACTTCATCTTATGAAGCCAAGATGAAGCTTTCATTTTAATTATGTTTGCACCTGCATGCTTCTACCCTTGTCTTCAGAATTAACCTCGTAATGTTCTGCTTGTTTTTCTCATACTGACAAAACTTTGAATAAAATACTTAACCAAGGCACACCTCCCGTTTCCTTCTTGACATGCTCTCGTTTTCACAGAACCACATTGTAATTTGTGTATGTCCTTCAAGGATGCATCTGCAGTCCAAATGGGTTGTTCCTGCTCTCAGTAGCCCCTTAGTCGGCCGATTTCAAAAAGTCTGGGTCTGGCCTCGGCTGGTGTCGCACTTCACCTGCGCCCCGGCTAGGCTGCAGTTCAGCTGGAAGTAAAGCATCAACCCGACGCCATTTTCCTCAGTCTTTCACAGAACCACATTGTAATTTGTGTTTATGCACTATTGGAAGATTTTATTGGATGATTTTTGTTTTTTAACCATTCTTTTCCCCTTGCTTGACTGAAAAATGATTTCTTACACATCTTGCAAGTGATACAGTTTTGTTCCTGTTTCTCCAGTGTGGCTGTTGTAGCCATTAGTTAAAATAGTACCTTTATTTGTCAGTCAAACTGCATGCAAAGTCTGTGTTTTATAGGTTATTTTTTTCTTTTGTCCATACTCTGTCTAGAAATGACCATTTGTTGCTTTGTTTTATAAATCTGTTTTGATGACAACAGCATCTAGTGGTTTGTTCACTCTCATCTTTGTTTCTCTTTCACCATACAAGCAAAAGACGGGACAGTCATTTCCCCTGATCCCAATACTAAACTACTGGGTGTCAGTATAGACAATAATTTAAAATTCGACCTCCATGTAAGCCAGACAATCAAAACCCTCAATAAAAAACTTGGTTCACTCTACAGAGTTAAATCCTTCCTCACCTCCACAGCTAAAATAGCCATTGCTCGCTCGCACCTACTTTCAACACTCCTATATGCCTCTCCCCTTCTAGCAAATGTAAGTAAAACTGAACTGAATAGACTCACAACCTGCTATAATCACATCGCCAGGTTTGCTACGGGCTCTCTTTCAGAACCCACCACTGCATCAACCTCAGACAGCTTGGATGGTTCGAATTTCCCAATCTTGTCAAGTATAACCTGCTGATATTGGCTAACAAAATCCTATATAACCCAAATAATACTCCGGCCCTTAGAAATCATATCCTCCCCCATAGTAACACAAGACTGCTCCGCTCATCCAATAAGCTACAAATACAAACAACTAGAATTAACAATGCTGCTGGCATGGCCCTATTTGCAAATTCTGTAAGCAGAACCTGTAACAAACTTCCAGGTGCCATTACCATTCTGTCCTCCCCAGACCAATTTAAAGCCTCAATTAAACAACATCTGGCATTAAAATGGATATGCCACTGTGACAAGCCTGGCTAAATCAAAATCATGTATGTAATTTACTTATCTAATAGATACTGTTATCTTCTACTAACTTCAGAGAGGGAAATTTGTACAGCTTGTTGTCTGTATGTACTTTTATCTGTATTCCTCTTTTTCAACTACATTTATATCAACATTGTAAATATCATATATAACCATGCTTTTTATTCTCAACTGCTTTCATTCTTGTATTATGTTTGGAGCTTATCTCCCCAGGCCTCCGCTGAAAATGGACTCTGATTCCAGTCGGACTAACCCGGTCAACAAATGTAAAATAAATAAAATAAATAAATTTTACCTCGTGCTGTAAGGCTGACTTACAAGGCATCCACAGACCCCACACTTAATGAATCTCCCACATATTCATAAGTCAAAGAGTGCCATAAATACAAGATCTAGGGACCTGAGTTTTGTCTGTGACTTAAATAGAACATGTTGGAGAGACAGGTATGTGTCCCAGAGACTGCCCATCCTGCGGAAAAGGCTTCCCATCCATGTGAAGCTGAGTTTGTCGTATCACCCAGCTCAAGTGCAACCTAGACCAGTACATGGGGAAGAGAAAATTTACATCAGGCCTGGCACCCATGTCCCTTATGGACAGACGTAGTTCAGAAATGCCTTGTCCTCATTGTCCTGATTGGATACAGGACATCATGAATCTAAGACTGATAAAATTGTCCACTTATAGGATGATTCTATATTTTTAAGCATTATTTTTTTCAGGATTGATGTGACAAACAGACATATCAAAATGGATAAAATTAACATCAAGACTGTAGTTCACTTTCTGGGAAATGCTAAGTGACATTACCCAGTCATACTTTTCAGATTAATTGGAAAACATATGTCCGTTGGATAAGACAATGTTACTAGTATGATTCAGAATTGAGAGCACAGTAACCTCAGTAACAGTGGGAGTGCTGCTAACCATCTGAAATGTCAGGACTTGCTTTAGCGATCCTGTGATATGGAGATTGAATGGCTGAAAAAACAGACTTGTATATACTAAACCTGAAGTGGCCAGCTCTCAGAGTATTATCTTTCTCAGTGATATGGCAGTCTCGAGTTGGTCTCCCATATGGGGGCTGCAAGAAAATGAGAAGGGAAATGTTTGATATTCTCTTTTCACATTTACAGTCTTTTTGGTGTGTCAACACCCAGCATTACTAGTGCCAACATTTCATTCAAGAGCTGCGATTGCTGCCTACCCTTCCTTCGGGTTTTGGTACCCCACACTAGTAATATTGTTTTGATATCCAGTTGCCCTGTTTGTTTTTTCTTCCAAGATTTAGTAGGCACTGGCCTACTTAGAACTGGTCCTTTCCAGTTCCTTCGAGAGCCACTCAAGTCAAATCCAGACATTCCAGAGGCTCCAGGTTTCAGTCACAAGGGACTTTTAGAACAAAACAATGGAGTGCCTCCCCATCTCCAAATCTGGAAACAACAAGGCACCTCCCTATGGTAAACAGTCTCAATGACTTCCCTTTACACTTACCAAGTACTTACCTTTTAACCATCCCTTTGGGGGGAAAACTGGCACTTCATGCAAGAAGCTGGCAACTTATAACCCAGGACAAATGGGTTTGGCATTCGAAAGACATGCGTAAATGGGCGTGCCTTCGTTGAAGGTTGAACGTCGAGCTGGCACCTCGGCATTCGTGAAAATCTACTGCCAATCATTAGCGGACCAGAGTTCCGCTGTGGCAGCCCCTAACCAAGAAAAAGCAGAAAGACAACAACAACAACATCCCAGGGATACAGATTTCATTTCCACACATTGCCAATCCCAAACGGATGGCCAGACCTGCCCCCAAATCAGTGGGCAGAGGCCCAGAACCAAGTACTGTCCCTCATGAACATGGGAGCTATTCAACCAGTACCAGAAGAGGAAAACGGGCAAGGCTTCTATTCAAGACTTTTCCTGGTACCCAGAAAAGACAAATCATGGCGTCCAATTCTGGACTTATCTGCTCTAAACACATTAGTGGACATTCCAAAATTCAAGATGCTGACTCTTCAACAGTTACTTCCTATGCTAGGCATAGATGCCTGGTTGGTAACTCTAGACTCTAAAGAGGCTTACCTGCATATCCCAATCAGGGATTCTTGCAGAAGATACCTCCGCTTCAAAACAGGCTACTTGCATTACCAGTTCTCTGCACTGCCCTTTGGCTTATCTACTGCGCCCAGGGTCTTCACAAAATGCCTGGCACCAGTAGTTGCATTTTGCAGGCAAAAAATATTCAGATATACCTATACCTGGACGATTGTCTAATTCAGGCAGAAAACAAGGACATTCTTCTAAAACATCTGATGTTTGTAAAAACGATTCTAACTTGTCTAGTGTACACCATAAACGAAAACAAATCACAACTGGTACCCTCTCAAAAAATTACATTCCTGGGTGCAAGCTTGAATACAACTGCCCAGATGGCTTACCTAACGCCAGAAAAGCAAATTCATTTGGTAACTTACTTCAAATAGGTGGCCACAAAAACCCTGCTATCTACAAGACAAGTTCTGCAAGCCTTAGGGTTCATGGCCTCTTGCATTCTTCTAATTCCATATGCAAGACTGCATATGAGGAAACTTCAGTGGTACTTAAAAAGTTTATGGAATCAACATTGTCACAGCCTGGAAACAATGATTCCTATCATACCTTGCCTGCAACAAGAGTTCATATGGTGGGCAGAGGCCTGCCACCAAAACAAGGGACTGCCATTCACTCCACCCCCTGCCGCCCAAACCCTAACTACAGACGCATTGGAATATGCTTGGGGGGCTCATCTGGCAGGGAAGTGCATTCAGGGCAAATGGAGCCCAAATCAAATGCACCTTCATATCAATCAGAATGCACCGACAACCTTCTTCCAGGACAGTTAATGATAAAGACAAACAACACCACAGTTATGTGGTACATAAACAAGCAGGGGGGGTACACACTCCTTCCCCCTTTGCAGACTAGCCATGGCATTGTGGAACATGGCCTTGACCTATCAAATATAACTGCATGCTCAATTCCTGCCAGGAAAACTGAATACTCTGGCAGACTAACTAAGCAGAAATCTCATGGATCCACATGAATGGAAACTGGAACCACGGATTTTCAACATGTTGACATGCAATTGGGGGAGTCCAGACATAGATCTTTTTGCCTCACCCCAGAACTATCAGTTGGACAAATTCTGCACAAGAACTCATCACAAAAAAGCCTGGAAAATGTATCATTCTGCTGGAAAAACCTATCAGTCTATGCTTTCCCCCCTCTGCCTCTGCTCTCCAAAGTTCTACTAAAAGTCAAACAGGACAAACCAAAAATGATTTTGATTGTTCCAGACTGGCCCTGCCAACACTGGTACCCACTCCTACAAAGTGTCACACCTTCCACCGTGGCACCTGCCTCAGACACCTTGCTTACTGTCTCAGCAGAACAACCAAATTCTGCATGCTCAGCTCCAAACTTTGAATCTTGCAACGTGGCTTATCACCTAACACTCCTTAGCATCCCTCAGCAAACCTGTGATGGATGTCATTTTGGAGGCAAGAAGGCCTAGTACTAGAAAATCTTATGCTGACAAATGGAAAAGATTCTGTTCCTGGAATCATTCACAAGGAATAAGCACAGCAGTGCCCAGTATTCCTCAGATTTTACAATACTTAACTGAGATGCTACAGAATGGACTCTCATATTCTTCCATAAAGATACATGCTTCAGCTATTTCAGCTAGATATAACACTGATCCGCCTGTGTTTTCACATCCTTTGTTAAGGCAATTCCTCAGGGGAATCAAGAACATTAAGCCACCAAGAAAGGCTCCAGTGCCAGCTTGGGACCTCAACTTTGTCCTAGAAAAACTGACTCTACCTCCCTTTCAGCCAGCAGCTTCAGTGGACTTACAGTTTCTCTCATGGAAGACAGCTTTCCTGTTGGCAATTACCTCAGCAAGAAGGGATTCAGAACTACAGGCCCTAATGGCAATACCACCGTTCATAATCTTTCAAAGAGACAGGGTCTCCTTAAGAACCAACCCTACTTTTATGCCAAAGGTAGTATCTAGTATTTCTTCAAATCAAGCTATTCACCTGCCTACTTTCTTCCCCAATCCTGAGAGCAAAGGGGAAAGACTGTTGCATACCTTGGACATTCACAGACAACTTCGCTACTACCTGGACAGAACCAAGACCAGCAGGAAGTCTGATCAGCTTTTTGTAGCTTTTGCCTGGAGTACAAGGAAAAGCAATTTCCAAACAGACTATTTCAAAATGGATTGGACATTGCATCAGATTTTATTATTCCTTCCATGGGAAGAATGTTACAGCCAATTTCAGACCACACTCCACCAGAGCTACAGCCACCTCTACAGCATTCCTAAGAGGGGTGCCTACAAAAGACATTCTAGAAGCTGCTACATGGAGCTCCGTGCATACATTCTCCAGACACTACAATCTCCCTTTATACTCCAGTTCCATAGCAGGCTTTGCTTCGGCAGTCCTGCAGGGTTTGATTGCCACACCATCTCTTTCCTAGAGCATTCCTCCTCCCCCAGCTAAGCTATGGTATTCAACCCATATGTTATGACTGCAGTTGCATTCTTGAAGGACATAGTACAGCTTTGTACCTACCATAAATGTAGATGTCCGATAGATATGCAACTGCAGTCAGATTTTCCCTCCCTCCATACCCCTCTATGCCTTGGGTCCACTCCTATCCCTGTTTCTCTTAGCTGGGGATATCTGTTATGGTGTATCTGTTTATTGCTTACTTATTTGTCTGGAATCCTGTTTTTGTCTTCCAATTTGATTACAGCCTTCCTTGGAGGGCACCTGGCATCTGGGGCAAGAAACACTGAAGAAAATGGTGTCGGCTGATGCTTATATACTCCAGCCGCTCTGACGTCGGAGAGAAATGCAGCCGACGTCAGATCCAGACATTGGAATCCGGCCGACCAAGGGCTGCCTGAGGCAGGACAACCCATATGTTATGACTGCAGTTGCATATCTATCGGACATCTACATTTATGGTAGGTACAAAACTGTACTTTTGTTCACTCTCATCTTTGTTTCTCTTTCACCATACAAGCAAAAGATGGGACAGTCATTTCCCCTGATCCCAATACTAAACTACTGGGTGTCAGTATAGACAATAATTTAAAATTTGACCTCCATGTAAGCCAGACAATCAAAACCCTCAATAAAAAAACTTGGTTCACTCTACAGAGTTAAATCCTTCCTCACCTCCACAGCTAAAATAGCCATTGCTCGCTCGCACCTACTTTCAACACTCCTATATGCCTCTCCCCTTCTAGCAAATATAAGTAAAACTGAACTGAATAGACTCACAACCTGCTATAATCACATCGCCAGGTTTGCTACGGGCTCTCTTTCAGAACCCACCACTGCATCAACCTCAGACAGCTTGGATGGTTCGAATTTCCCAATCTTGTCAAGTATAACCTGCTGATATTGGCTAACAAAATCCTATATAACCCAAATAATACTCCGGCCCTTAGAAATCATATCCTCCCCCATAGTAACACAAGACTGCTCCGCTCATCCAATAAGCTACAAATACAAACAACTAGAATTAACAATGCTGCTGGCATGGTCCTATTTGCAAATTCTGTAAGCAGAACCTGTAACAAACTTCTAGGTGCCATTACTATTCTGTCCTCCCCAGACCAATTTAAAGCCTCAATTAAACAACATCTGGCATTAAAATGGATATGCCACTGTAACAAGCCTGGCTAAATCAAAATCATGTATGTAATTTACTTATCTAATAGATACAGTTATCTTCTACTAACTTCAGAGAGGGAAATTTGTACAGCCTGTTGTCTGTATGTACTTTTATCTGTATTCCTCTTTTTCAACTACATTTATATCAACATTGTAAATATCATATATAACCATGCTTTTTATTCTCAACTGCTTTCATTCTTGTATTATGTTTGGAGCTTATCTCCCCGGGCCTCCGCTGAAAATGGACTCTGATTCCAGTCGGACTAACCCGGTCAACAAATGTAAAATAAATAAAATAAATAAATTTTACCTCGTGCTGTAAGGCTGACTTACAAGGCATCCACAGACCCCACACTTAATGAATCTCCCACATATTCATAAGTCAGAGTGCCATAAATACAAGATCTAGGGACCTGAGTTTTGTCTGTGACTTAAATAGAACATGTTGGAGAGACAGGTATGTGTCCCAGAGACTGCCCATCCTGCGGAAAAGGCTTCCCATCGATGTGAAGCTGAGTTTGTCGTATCACCCAGCTCAAGTGCAACCTAGACCAGTACATGGGGAAGAGAAAATTTACACCAGGCCTGGCACCCATGTCCCTTATGGACAGACGTAGTTCAGAAATGCCTTGTCGTCATTGTCCTGATTGGATACAGGACATCATGAATCTAAGGCTGATAAAATTGTCCACTTATAGGATGATTCTATATTTTTAAGCATTATTTTTTTCAGGATTGATGTGACAAACAGACATATCAAAATGGATAAAATTAACATCAAGACTGTAGTTCACTTTCTGGGAAATGCTAAGTGACATTACCCAGTCATACATTTCAGATTAATTGGAAAACATATGTCCGTTGGATAAGACAATGTTACTAGTATGATTCAGAATTGAGAGCACAGTAACCTCAGTAACAGTGGGAGTGCTGCTAACCATCTGAAATGTCAGGACTTGCTTTAGCGATCCTGTGATATGGAGATTGAATGGCTGAAAAAACAGACTTGTATATACTAAACCTGAAGTGGACATCTCTCAGAGTATTCTCTTTTCTCAGTGATATGGCAGTCTCGGAGTTGGTCCCCCCCCATATGGGGGGGCTGCAAGAAAAATGAGAAGGGAAATGTTTGATATTCTCTCTTTTCGCACATTTACAGTCTTTTTTGGTGTGTCAACACCCAGCATTACTAGTGCCAACATTTCATTCAAGAGCTGCGATTGCTGCCTACCCTTCCTTCGGGTTTTGGTACCCCACACTAGTAATATTGTTTTGATATCCAGTTGCCCTATTTGTTTTTTCTTCCAAGATTTAGTAGGCACTGGCCTACTTAGAACTGGTCCTTTCCAGTTCCTTCGAGAGCCACTCAAGTCAAATCCAGACATTCCAGAGGCTCCAGATTTCAGTCACAAGGGACTTTTAGAACAAAACAATGGAGTGCCTCCCCCTCTCCAAATCTGGAAACAATAAGGCACCTCCCTATGGTAAACAGTCTCAATGACTTCCCTTTACACTTACCAAGTACTTACCTTTTAACCATCCCTTTGGGGGGAAAACTGGCACTTCATGCAAGAAGCTGGCAACTTATAACCCAGGACAAATGGGTTTGGCATTCGAAAGACATGCGTAAATGGGCATGCCTTCGTTGAAGGTTAAACGTCGAGCTGGCACCTCGGCATTCGTGAAAATCTACTGCCAATCGTTAACGGACCAGAGTTCCGCTGTGGCAGCCCCTAACCAAGAAAAAGCAGAAAGACAACAACAACAACATCCCAG